>NC_090646.1:294272755-294572755 GCF_040937935.1 Hyperolius riggenbachi | reverse complement strand
CCCAAAGGGTGCAGAACTTGTAGGAGACGTCTCCTGCCCCCCAAGTCCTTCTGAGGTGTTGCCCACTTCAGTAGGCATTGCTGCCTTGCTGGCTACCTTTTCAGCTCTGATGGAGCTTCACGCCTGTGTAGTCAATGATGATATTATTGTCACAGAAATTTCTGAATTTGTATCCGAGTCTTCTTTTGAAAGTCCAGTGCCTGTGACCTCCACTCATGATGTTTCTCTGCCCGGTACTGGTTTTGGTCTTGACGTGCCGGACTCTGAGGTTGGCAGTTCCCCGACATGTCCTGAGGTTTCTCCTGTGCTGGTGTACCCCAGTGTGCTCTGTGACCCAGAAAGCCCAAGTGTGCCTCGGTTACCAGCGTACTCAGATGCTTCCTCGGTGGAGACATGCTCTGATATGGCCTGCCTGCTTGCATGCCCAGAAGTGGTCCCTGAAAGTCTTGATCTTGATGGGTGTCCTCGTAATTTTGAATCCGGAATTGTCATTGGTTCCATGGGGGTTCTTGGTAATTCTCCATGTGAGCCTGGTGATTGTTCTACCCTCTTGGGATCTCTGTGGAGCTTCAAAAGGTTCTGGGAGATTCCGGGAGAGATTTTGCTTGGTACCCTGGATAAGATCAACGGTGGCTTTTGTGTTGTAAGGGACACTTCGAACAGGTATTGTGGCAGGTTTGGTATTTTCGGACGCTCCTTGGAAGGTGGTGGGTATTGTCTGGAGGGTGTTGATGGCTTCTTCTCTGGCGTTCACAGTCCTGATGGGTGTTATACTGAGACTGGTAGTACTGATGGGCATGTTTCGGTGGCTTCTGTTTCCGATGAGGTCGGTTTCGGGTGGACTGACTCTGGAATTGGACCTTGTCGGGCTGCCCCGACCTTCATGAGTCTTCTGTTAGGGTGGTTTGGAGATATCAGTTTTGAGGGTCGTCTGGAATTCGACCCTAGGAGGGGGGGTACAGTGAGAATCCGCTCAGCTGCCTGCGCAGGCAGGCAGCCTTTTGACCATTGTTTAGGTTTGCTTGCTGCAGGACTCTGGAAAGGAGACCTTCTGTCAGTTGTGCAGCTTGTGTTGCTGAGGGATTTGCATACATTAGTCATGCAAATCCGTTACCTGCCTTCTTTTGATGACTGGCACTATAAAAGCATTCTGCTCCCAGAATGCTTTGCTGGACATTTCCCTTCCATGGTCTGTTCTTGATGGACACTGCTGGAGTGTCAGCCATTGCTATCTAGTATAGTTAATTCCTGGGGGTTGCTTTAGGCTCCCCTTCTAGTCCAGTCAGGTTGTATTATCTGTTTTGCCTGTTCCGTCTGTCTTGTGTTTGGATCGTACATGCCCTAGCGTTAGCGGCTGTGGATCCTTCTGATTGAGTCTGGAGTGTAGGTTGGAACAGCGGTTGTTTCTGCCTACCTCATCTGTTCTGTCTGCCGTGTGTTTGGATCGCACTCGCCCTAGCGCTAGTGCTGGGAATCCTTCTGTTCTGTCTCTGGGATCGCCTAGCCACTTTTCGCTAGCGCTGGGGATCCTTCTGTTCTGTCTTCTGGGATCGCGCTAGCCACTTTTCGCTAGCGCTGGGGATCCTTCTGTTCTGCTACTCTGTCTCCTGGGATCGCGCTAGCTACTTTTCGCTAGCGCTGGGGATCCTTCTGTTCTGTCTTCTGGGATCGCGCTAGCCACTTTTCGCTAGCGCTGGGGATCCTTCTGTTCTGTCTTCTGGGATCGCGCTAGCCACTTTTCGCTAGCGCTGGGAATCCTTCTGTTCTGTCTTCTGGGATCGCGCTAGCCACTTTTCGCTAGCGCTGGGGATCCTTCTGTTCTGCTACTCTGTCTCCTGGGATCGCGCTAGCTACTTTTCGCTAGCGCTGGGGATCCTTCTGTTCTGTCTTCTGGGATCGCGCTAGCCACTTTTCGCTAGCACTGGGGATCCTTCTGTCGCTTGTCCCTGTTTTCGTGTGTCTGTCTTGTCTGCTGCGCTTGCTGGAGGCTCAGTGAGGTAACCGTTAAGCAAGCGCTCGCGTCCTCTGTTTCATGTTTGTCTGTTAATGGTTAGTTAGGCGTGCTTGTCTCTATTGTGCTTATCACGTGGAGACCGCGCATAACCGCGTGCACTGTTGCGAATGAGTGCGGTGTTCGCGGTTAGCTAGCGTTTGTTATTTTCCGTATTTCCTTATTGTATTATTTGCTGTGCCTTTGCTACTCTCGTGCTCCGCCTTGCTGTACCTTGTGTCACATCTGGCGATCGCACCTCTCGCGATCGCGTTCCTGCTTCTTATCTGCTGTGGTGTGTGCACAGTCGCGGGTTGGCGACTAATTTTATGCACACACACACAATCTGTCTCTGTGCTCACTCTCAATCGCTTCTCTTGCGATTGCGTTTCTTCCCTTCGTACAATTCCTGTCTGGCGTGTGTGGTAGGGCAGAGGAGCTGTTCCTCTGCATTTCACAGCTCCACCTGCCGACAGGAATTTCCCTCTGCAGGTGCATAGCACCTAGCCTGGGTGTCCTCAATTATACGCTTTTGGAGGAAATCCGCCGCGTCAGCGCACGTCTGGTGCGCTGACCACGGAGACTATTCCGCAATCGTTACACTTATTCTTTTGCATGTTTGTCACACTTAAATGTTTCTGCTCATCAAAAACCATTAACTATTAGTCAAAGATAACATAATTGAACACAAAATGCAGTTTTAAATGATGTTTTTTTTTATTTAGTGAGGAAAAAAAACTCCAAATCTACATGGCGCTGTGTGAAAAAGTGATTGCCCCCCTTGTTAAAAAATAACTTAACAGTGGTTTATCACACCTGAGTTCAATTTCTGTAGTCACCCCCAGGCCTGATTACCACCACACCTGTTGCAATCAAGAAATCACTTAAATAGGAGCCATCTGACACAGAGAAGTAGACCAAAAGCACCTCAAAAGCTAGACATCATGCCAAGATCCAAAAAAATTCAGGAACAAATGAGAACAAAGTACTGTAATTGAGATCTATCGGTCTGGTAAAGGTTATAAAGTCATTTCTAAAGCTTTGGGACTCCAGCGAACCACAGTGAGAGCCATTATCCACAAATGGCAAAAACATGGAACAGTGATGAACCTTCTCAGGAGTGGCTAGCCGACCAAAATTACCCCAAGAGCGCAGAGAAAACTCATCCGAGAGGCCACAAAATACCCCAGGACAACATCTAAAGAACTGCAGGCCTCACTTGCCTCAATTAAGGTCATTGTTCATGACTCCACCATAAGAAAGAGACTGGGCAAAAACGGTCTGCATGGCAGATATCCAAGGCGCAAACCACTTTTAAGCAAAAAGAACATTAACCACTTCACAGCTCCAGTACAGTATATCTACTCCCCTGCAGACTTCATCTAACCGCCCAGGGGAGTAAATATACGTACTCCCGCTGCTACCACTGCTGAAAGCGCTCCCGCTTATTTGTGCGCTCGTTCATGTTGCCATCTGCCTGCCAGGAGATCAATGAATGGGAAACCAATTCATAATCATTGATCTAAGTCCCCGTAGCAATTATCGGCGCCTTTTATGAGAAGCTGCACGATCATTCTAATAAATAAAAGTTTCCCATCTTCAGTACACTTCCTGTAAGCATACATATTTCGCTTACAGGACATATAACAAAAAAAAAGACTGAGGCCATCTTGTGGCCAAATAGTAAAACTACATCTAAAAGTACTTTTTTTTAAATGCAAAGACCTGTTTTTACATTTTAAATTAACCCCTTACCTCCCACACTCCCCAATAGTTACCAACATTTTTTTTTTTGTAAAAAAATACAATGAAATAACTTTACAATTATAAAAAATGCATTAATAGTTTTCTTAGGGACTGAACTTTTTTAATATGTATGTCAAGACGGTATAATACTGTTACTTTATAAATTATGGGCTTTTTATTAATGATGGATGCAAAACTGAAAAAAATGCATCTTTATTTCCTAATAAAATATTGGCACCAGAGATTGTGATAGGGACATCATTTAAATGGTGTAATAACCGGTACAAATGGGCACATTAATTACGTGGATTTTAATTACGGTAGCATGCATTATTTAAAAATTATAATGGCCGAAAACTGAAAAAGAAGGATTTTTTTCCAATTTTTTTCTTATTTTTCCATTAAAAAACATTTAGAATAAAAAAATTCTTGGCATAATGTACCACCCAAAGTAAGCTTAATTAGTGATAAAAAAAAAACACATTTAACACATTTCATTCTGATAAGTAGAGATAAAGTTATTGGCAAATGAATGGAAGGAGCTGAAAGGTGAAAATTGCTTGGATGCTGAAGGGGTAAAACCCCTCAGTTGTGAAGTGGTTAAGGCTTGTCTCAATTTTGCTAAAAAAACTTCTCAATGATTGCCAAGACTTTTGGGAAAATACCTTGTGGACCGACGAGACAAAAGTTGAACTTTTTGGAAGGTACGTGTCCCGTTACATCTGGCGTAGACGTAACACAGCATTTCAGCAAAAGAACATCATACCAACAGTAAAATATGGTGGTGGTAGTGTGATGGTCTATAGTTGTTTTTCTGCTTCAGGACCTGGAAGGCTTGCTGTGATAGATGGAACCATGAATTCTACTGTCTACCAAAAAATCCTGAAGGAGAATGTCCGGCCATCTGTTCGTCAACTCAAGCTTAAGCGATCTTGGGTGCTGCAGCAGGACAGTGACCCAAAACACACCAGCAAATCCTCCTCTGAATGGCTGAAGAAAAACAAAATGAAGACTTTGGGGTGGCCTAGTCAAAGTCCTGACCTGAATCCTATTGAGATGTTGTGGCATGACCTTAAAAAGGCGGTTCATGCTAGAGAACCCTCAAATAAAGCTGAATTACAACAATTCTGCAAAGATGAGTGGGCCAAAATTCCTCCAGAGCGCTGTAAAAGACTCGTTGCAAGTTATCACAAACGCTTGATTGCAGTTATTGCTGCTAAGGGTGGCCCAACCAGTTATTAGGTTCAGGGGGCAATTTCTTTTTCACACAGGGCCATGTAGGTTTTGAGTTATTTTTCTCACTAAATAATAAAAACCATCATTTAAAACTGCATTTTGTGTTCAATTATGTTATCTTTGACTAATAGTTAACGGTTTTTGATGAGCAGAAACATTTAAGTTTGACAAACATGCAAAAGAATAAGAAATTAGGAAGGGGGCAAATAGTTTTTCACACCACTGTATCTGATTATCGGTGATACTGCAGATCATCTATAATCGGGTATATTCTGCATTGTCAGTGATACTGCAGTTCACCGGTGATCAGACCCTCTCTGTGTTACACCGATCGTTACAGAACGGCAGACCATAAAATACTATGTACGCACATCCTGACCGTCTGGGCGCACTTGCCACTTCGGTGGATCACATCAACTAAGTGCTGGGTAGCCACAAGACGATGATTGACGCCTTGTCTGGCTCTTTGCAAACCCTCCAGACGGCCGTGGAGGAGGTGCGATCCCCTCCTAGTTCCGACATACGTATGCCGGTACCTGAGAAATTTTCTGGTCACAGATCAGACTTCCGAAATTTTAGGAGTAGAGTGTTATCCTACTTTGAGTTGAGACCCCGATCTTCGGGAACTGTGGCTCAAAGGGTCACATTTATTAAGACCTTGTTATCAGGCGACTCTCAGACCTGGGCGTACAGTTTGGCCCCCGAAGATTTAGCCTTGACCTCAGTGGAGGAATTCTTTAAAGCTATGGCTGTAATTTACGACGACCCAGACCTTGCTGCGACTTCTGAGCGGAAGCTCAAGCTTTTGCGTCAAGGCAAGGGTCCGGTCGAGGATTACGCAGCAGAGTTTAGGAGGTGGTCAGTCTCAGCCAGGTGGGACACTTATGCCCTCCTAGATTGCTTCTTATCAGGATTGTCAGATGAGGTATCAAATCTCATGTTAAGTCTGCCAGAACCTAAAACTGTCGATGAGGCCATTTCATCAGCCATTCGAGTTGACCGCAGACTATGCTATCAGAAGCAGACCCGGGGTAGTAGTCAGGTCAGATTGGTGTCCTACGCTGCGCCTCCAGTCACTCCACCACCTTCCGTCTCGCCTCCACCCGAACCTATGCAAATTGGTCGGTCAAAACTATCCCAAGTGGAGCGAAGACGTAGGATATCTGAGCAGCTGTGTCTTTACTGTGCAGAGGGGGGCCATAGAGTACGCAATTGTCCTAATAAGTCGGGAAACGCTACCGCCTAGGAGTTGTAGGGGGTAACACCCTAGGCGCACGACTTTCACCCCTAGAAGATAAACGATTACTTCTCCCTTGTATTGTCACATGGGAGGGTAAATCTGAAGTCTCTGAGGCTTTCGTTGATTTGAGCTAAGCAGCAAATTTTATGGATTACGAGTTTGCTAAGAAATTAGGTGTTCCGCTCACCCTGGTTAAACCACCCCTGCAGGTTACGGCAGTAGATGACTCCCCTCTGCAGCACAATCATCCACTGTCCCAGACTCCTGAGGTAGAAGTCACCATAGGGGTATTACATAAAGAGAGGCTGCAGTTTTTTGTTTTACACATGACAACCTCCACTATCATCCTTGGTATGCCGTGGCTACACATCCATTCGCCACAGATAGACTGGGCCACTGGTCAGTTAACGAGTTGGTCCCCCCATTGTGTTCAGCATTGTCTAGGGAGGGTGAAACTAGGCCAGACCAGGATTCAGGTGGAGGGTGTCCCAGAGTCTTACGTTGAGTTCTCAGACGTATTCTGTCCCAAATCTGCTGATAAGCTTCCGCCCCATCGCCTATTCGACTGTCCGATTGATCTCCGATCAGGTTGTATGCCCCCTAGAGGCCACCTATACAATTTGTCTGGGCCAGAAAAAGTGGCCATGCAGGAATACATCCGTGAAAACTTAGCCAAAGGGTTCATTCGCCCTTCCCGGTCGCCTGCCGGAGCAGGTTTCTTTTTTGTTAAGAAAAAAGACGGAGGCCTTCGTCCATGCATTGATTACCGGGCGCTGAATAAAATTACAGTTAAAAATCGCTATCCATTACCCTTGATAGACGATTTGTTCACTCAGGTCACTAATGCCAAGATCTTTTCTAAACTGGATTTGCGGGGTGCATACAACCTGGTGCGGATCAGAGAGGGCGATGAGTGGAAGACGGCCTTCAACACACCTGACGGGCATTACGAGTATCTGGTGATGTCCTTCGGGTTGTGTAACGCCCCGGCCGTCTTCCAAGAACTCATTAATGAGGTTTTTAGGGAGGTGTTGGGTAAATTTGTCCTAATTTACCTAGATGACATTTTGATCTTCTCAAACAACCTCTC
This sequence comes from Hyperolius riggenbachi, assembly GCF_040937935.1. NCBI lineage: Eukaryota > Metazoa > Chordata > Amphibia > Anura > Hyperoliidae > Hyperolius > Hyperolius riggenbachi. The sequence goes on along the minus strand of NC_090646.1, from coordinate 294,565,453 downwards.
TGAGCACAGAGCTCATGTTAAATTTGTGCTGCACAAGCTTAGACAGAACAGGCTTTATGCTAAACTAGAAAAATGCATTTTTGAGGTGACATCTGTTGCTTTCCTGGGATACATAATTTCCACTTCTGGCCTGTCTATGGATCCCACCAAAGTCTCTGCGGTGCTGGAGTGGCCTCAGCCAGTGGGACTCAAATCTCTTCAGAGATTTTTAGGGTTTGCAAATTACTATAGAAGGTTCATAAAGGGATACTCTACAGTCATAGCACCCCTTACCAGTCTCACTAAGAAAGGGACAGATACCAATCACTGGTCCCCCGAGGCTCTGGCCGCCTTCTCCACTCTGAAGGAACTGTTTTGCTCTGCACCCATATTGAGACACGTAGACACCTCTTACCCATTCATTGTGGAGGTTGACGCCTCAGAAGTTGGAGTAGGGGCTGTGCTGTGTCAACGTTCTGGGCTGCAGGGGAAGTTGCACCCATGTGCCTATTTCTCTCGGAGGTTTTCACCTGCGGAGAGAAACTACGATATAGGTAACAGGGAGCTTCTAGCCATTAAGTTGGCCTTTGAAGAATGGCGTCATTGGCTAGAAGGGGCAGAACATACGATTACAGTTTACACTGACCACAAAAATTTGGAATACATTGAGGGGGCAAAGAGATTGAGTCCCCATCAGGCTCGGTGGTCACTGTTCTTCTCGAGATTTAGGTTTATAATTACGTACACTCCGGGCAGTAAAAACATTAAGGCAGATGCCCTGTCCAGATGTTTCGAGCCAGAGACAGCACAGCCCCCTGAACCAGAGCCCATTGTTCCACCGAGGGTGGTGCTGGGAGCCACAGAGACTTGGAGAGACTGGACAGAGACTTTAAGTCCCTTTCAGCAGGATGTCCCTGAGGGAAAGCCTGAAGGGGTCATGTTTGTGCCTCTGCCATTTCGCCTCCAGATTTTGCGGATGTTTCCCTCGCACAAAAATGCCGGGCATCCAGGGGCCTCCAGAACGCAAGACTTGGTGGGTAGATGTGCTTGATGGCCTTCCCTAGCAACAGACTGCAAGGAGTATGTTAGAGAGTGTGCTGTGTGTGCGAGAAGCAAGCCCTCCCGTCTGGCATCTGTGGGAACGTTGCAGCCTTTGCCCACCCCAAGTGAGCCGTGGACCCATTTGTCCATGGATTTTGTAGGCGAGCTTCCTAGGTCTGAAGGCATGTCGGTCATCTGGGTGGTAGTCGACCGTTTCAGCAAAATGGCCCATTTCGTGCCCTTGAAAGGACTCCCCTCTGCCCAGGAGTTGGCCGATCTCTTTGTCACCCATGTTTTCCGACTCTATGGCATTCTGGAAAACATAGTGTCAGATCGGGGAGTCCAATTCATTTCCAGATTTTGGAGGGCATTTTGCCAGCAAATGGGCATGGAACTGTCATTTTCGTCGGGCTACCACCCACAGACCAATGGTCAGACAGAAAGGACGAATCAATTATTGGAACAGTTCTTGAGGTGCTATGTGGCAGAGGCACAAAATGATTGGGTAAAATTTCTGCCATATGCAGAATTTGCACACAATAATTTGAAGAGCTCTTCTTCCGGGTTCGCTCAGTTTCAGGTGGTAACTGGAAGGTTGCCCAAATTTTCCCCATTACCAGTAGCCTCCACTCCGTTTCCAGCGTTGCAGGCTTGGCAAGAGTCATTCAGAACCACTTGGGGAATCGTAAAAAATAATTTGGAAAAGGCTTTTCAAAGTCAGAAAGGCCAGGCTGACAAAAGACGATCTGTTGAGTGGAAGTTCCAACCAGGAGACCTGGTCTGGGTGTCCACACGCCATTTAGCCCTGAAACAGCCCTCGGCTAAGTTAGGTTCCAGGTTTGTGGGTCCTTTTGTTGTGTCTAGGAAAATCAACAACGTCACGTATGCCATCGATCTTCCTGCCAGCATGCGTGGCGTAAGATCTTTTCACGTGTCACTACTTAAACCAGCTGTCCACGTGGGTTCCACTCCTCCTCCTCCTGTGATGGTAGACGACCAACCTGAATATGAAGTAGAAAGGATTTTAGACTCACGGGTAGTGCAGAACTCACTACAGTATCTGGTGCACTGGAAGGGGTATGGTATGGAGGAGAGATCATGGGTACCTGAGGGTCACACGCATGCTAACAAACTGCAGAGTGAATTCCACGCTTTACATCCTGAAAAGCCTGGAAGGAGCTGTCCGGAGTCCACTTCTCAGGGGGGGGGGGGTACTGTGAGGAAACGCGGAAAAGCCGACGCATGGACCCAAGATGAGACGGCTGTTTCCGCGTCTGGCATGGAGGAACGCGGAGAAACCGCTGCGTCTGATGCGGCGGTTTGTACGCATAGGCCTGCCTCGCTCAGTAAGGTGGGACGCGGAAGAAAACGCCGCACGCTCGGACAGCATGGCGGCAGATTCCGCATCCCATACGGCAACTACATTACAACACATGACTGGTGTGGCTGGGACTGATAGTCCACACTGGTTTAGGAGGACGCGTGCGCGCGCAGAGAGGCAGGGCTTTTTTTATGGCAGTCAGAGAAAGGTCAGTTGACCAGGCCGGTCAGCTGACATTTGCAGCCTCTTTCATTGGTCCAGCAATTAAGGGAGGTGCTGGAGAGCACTAAAGTATATATACTGGGTGCTGGTCATTCAATGGTTGTCTGCCGTTGCGATCACTACGTGGTAGCACTCAGACCTTGTCTGTATCTGTGTACTAGCATAGTTTCCAAAGGTGTTGACGGCCAAGGATCTCACACCTTAGCGTCAGGAATATTGAACTGTATTATTTGTTATGACCTTCTGCCTGCCTGACTATTCCTCTGAACTCTGATTCTGTACCTTGCTACTTCTGATATCCTGTTGCCAAACTCTGCTCGTTCCTGGACTCTGTATTTACCTCCTGATTCTGTACCTTGCTACTTCTGATATTCCGTTGCCAAACTCTGCCTGTCCATTGGATCCTGTATTTGTCTTCTGAATCTGTACCTCATCTGTCTGTGTGTTAACGACCTGGCTTGCCCGACCTCGAGAACTGCCTTGCTATTAGAGGCAGTTCCCAGACCTGTTAGTGACACCCTCTCTGGTGTCACTCACACTCTGTCCTTCCTACTCTCAGCCTAGCTCCTCCCTCGGGAGAGTCTAGGCCTACGGAAGGAACATTCCCCTGTGTGTTCTCTAAGTATTTCTGTTGCATTACACTCACTCGTTACTCAGGTGTCCAGAGGTTAGTGTATATATCTGATTATCAGTGATACTGCAGATCATCTATAATCGGGTATATTCTGCATTGTCGGTGATACTGCAGTTCACCGGTGATCAGACCCTCTCTGTGTTACACCGATCGTTACAAATTGATTCTCTGGTGACACCATTTTTATGCATTGGAAATCTATCATGGTTGACTATTGGAATTAAATTATTAAATAGCGGCTCTAGGTGAGGATTGCCATTCCCTTATTTTAGATTGTTTTGCTGCTCATTTAACCTTTGTACATAAGTGTCTGCACAGGTTTTAGGATGACAATTCATTAGATACTGAAGTAGATGTAGCAAGCTCTTATGAAGCTCTAGCTAATGGAGGTGTAGCGTCCCCAGAGATCATAAATAAGGGCATCAAATTCATCAAGTTACTGAGAGTTCTTAGGGGTCTATTATAGTTGGGTTTGCATAAGTGGTCCCCTAACTACTGCCTCTGACCTTAATCCTAACCTACCTGCCTTCACTATAATTCCCAAATGTATAGGCTTTTGGGTAAAATAAAGTATAGCATACTTTTGCACCAGCTTTACAAACAGGTTACATTAAAAGATTTGTAGTTCTTTAGCTTGAAATTTAGATTAGAGAGGCAGTTTGAATTCAAACACTATGATCAGTGATGTTGTAAAACACCACTTTAGAACAACTACTACTAGACAAGTACAGACCCAAATTAACCACTTCAGGAACACAGTTTTTTTTCCCTTAAAAACCAAAACAATTTTCACATTTCCGTGCTCCTCCCATTTGTTCAGCTATAACTTTATTGTTACTTATCACACTGAAATGATCCCTATATTGTTTTAGGCTACCTTTATGTGGTACTTTTTGATAAGAATTATTTTATTTTATATGCATTGTAAAGGGAACAATAAGAAAAAAGGGGGGGGGGAATTATTTCTCAGTTTTCAGCCATTATAGTTTTAAAATAAAATGTGCTTCGATACATAAAACACAAAAGTTTTATTTGCCCGATTGTCCTGGTTACTACAACCACTCAACCACTTGAGGACCGCAGTGTTAAACCCCCCTAAAGACAAGCCTTAATCGGCCACTGCAGCTTTAAGGCCAAGCTGCAAGACCGCACAACACAGCACACGAGTGATTTCCCCCCCCCCTTTCCCCCCACCAACAGAGCTCTCTGTTGGTGGGGTCTGATCGCTCCACATTTGTTTAATTTTTTTTATATAAATATTTATTTCCTTTTTTTTAATAAAAATTGCACTTTTTTTTATATTTACTCCCCTGCTCCCTCCCTCCCTTTATTTTATATGCATTGTAAAGGGAATAATAAGAAAAAAAGGGGGGGGGGGATTATTTCTCAGTTTTCAGCCATTATAGTTTTAAAATAAAATGTGCTTCGATACATTAAAAACACAAGTTTTATTTGCCCGATTGTCCTGGTTATTACAAACACTTAACCACTTGAGGACCGCAGTGTTAAACCCCCCTAAAGACCAGCCTTAATTGGCCACTGCAGCTTTAAGGCCAAGCTGCAAGACCGCACAACACAGCACACGAGTGATCTCTCCCCCCCCCCCCCTTTCCCCCCACCAAAAGAGCTCTCTGTTGGTGGGGTCTGATCGCTCCATATTTGTTTCATTTTTTTTATATAAATATTTATTTCCTTTTTTTAATAAAAATTGCACTTTTTTTATATTTACTCCCCTGCTCCCTCCCTCCCTCCCACCGCCAGCCAATCAGGGTGATCAGCTGTCATAGGCTTCAGCCTATGACAGCCGATCACTGTCCAGCCTATGGAGGGGACAGCCATGTCACACGGCTGTCCTCAGTACAGCGCTGCTGCTGATCGCAGTGCTGTACATGTAAATAGACGGCGATTACGCTGTCTAACTGTCTTCCAAGCGGCGATCCCCTGCTCGGAGACTGAAGAGGGGGCTGAGCTCCGCCCCCCGAGCAGGAGATGCGCGCGCATCTTGCCCGCAATCTCCTGCAAAGTGCAGCCCCAGGACTTGATGCCAATTGGCGTTAGGCGGGCCTGGGGATGCCGCCGCGGCCACGTCTATGGGCGTGGAGCGGTCTTAAAGTAGTTACATTGTGTCCCTAGTACAATGTATGGCGAGAATATTTTATCTGGAAATAAAGGTGTATTTTTTCCGTTTAGGGATTTTTAAATACTATATCACTTATTACAGGACTTTATTTGCTAAATTAACAGTAATAAACCCTCATGACATACATATTAAAAAAAAAGTCCCTAAGGTAATAATTTATGTTTTTTTTAAAAAAAAATAACGTACTTTTGAAAAAAAAAATTAACAACTATTTTTTCTATGTAAAGTTGTATTAAGGTGTAATTGGATATATTTTTACTTTTTTGGGCACAAGATGGTGCTACTATTAATAGAAACACAGAAATGTCTGGTGATTTTTGACTGTGAGCCTGTATCTCAAACTCTCGGAAGTCACAGGCAAGGTGATCAGAGTTGGGAACAGCTGACTCTCATACCCCGATCACAGAAGGAAGGGATTGCAACGGTGAGATGAACGGAAACGACGTGGGGATCGTGAACACAAGTGGTAGGTAAACAGTATACATATCTATGCCCTTGATCCCCATATGTATTATACATGGGCGTAGATATGGGTACCAAAGATCCTAAAGTAGTTAATATCTCAATACTATGATTTAGTTCTTTCAGAAATATATTAAAGTAAATGCCAAAAAGTACAAGCAAATGGGCAGCTAATGAGTGGCAGTTGTAGGAGGAAGACTGGATTGAATGTAAAGAGACATATATGACCACTGTGGTAGCATCTAAAGACAAGTTGGTACAAATACAGGTTTTTCAAAAGATCTATTATACTCAAGTTAAGCTTTTCTAAATGCACGGAACACAGGACAATTTAAAGAGAATCTGTACTCTAAAATTCTTACAATAAAAAGCATACCATTCTATTCATTATGTTCTCCTGGGCCCCTCTTTGCTGTTTCTGCCACTCCCTGCTGCGATCCTGGCTTGTAATTGCCAGTTTTAGGCAGTGTTTACAAACAAAAAACATGGCTGCTAACCATAATGTGACAGGCTCAGAGAAGCTCTGTCTGTGACTCATACAGCAACAACACACAGCACACAGAGCCTGCAGGAAGCACGGAGGGTGTGTGCATAGCTTCTCCCTATCACAGCAGAGCAGCACATTCCTGCCTGAGCCAACAAAGCAGACAAAGGAATGAAGATTAGATTATATAACAGAAATATTACAGTGACTGTGCAACTAGAAAAGGCTGCAGTAAGACAGACCACATTAGAACAGGTATAGGAACTTATAGAATAGAAGAAATAAGGCTGAAAATGTTGTTACAGAGTCTCTTTAAGTCATAAATATAAATCGAATGTGGGTGATTTTTCTCAAATGATGTGCAAAAACATATAATTATTGAGGGAAATTGCATCTTATATGTGCAATATACTGGATCTGCCAAATGTGGTTACAGCCAAAAGTTGGATAGTGGGCCTGGTAGGGTCATGGGAAGTCAGCAAATGTTCCTATTTTACTAGGCCAAGAAACTTCTTGCTATGCACTTGAAACTCCCAGAGGCACTGTCAGTTTCTGCTTGTGTATCTTTAATAGAAAAAGATGTTCTCCTATACAAGTTAACCTTTGAAGTAAGTGGAAGCAGAGCCAAATGTTACAGAATCTGGAATAGATGGCTTAATCACAACAGACCATTGTCAGTAAGTCAAGCTATCTGACTGCCTTACTAAGCTTAGGAGCTGTTTTATTTAACATTTTTATTGAAAGTCACACCTTTTTTATATAAGTTTCATGCTGAGCCTACCATTGCTGTTATTTAACACTGGACCTTTAGGACTGGGTTTGTTATTATAATTGTTATGTATATTGTAATTGTTATGTATGCTATGTATGTTATACAAATTCTTTAAAATCTTTTACATTTTTTTAAGGTTTAAATTTATGAATAATTCTTTTTTTCCAGCATGTTTCACCAAGGGGAATTTTATGCTGCCAAGCAAGGACCATTAAACTAATTTTTTATAGTGTGTTACCTCTTTGCCTATAATGATTTGTATCTGTTTTCTATCAGTCAGGGAAGCTATGATGTTTTATAATCTATTAGCAAGAACCTTTGTGAACAATTATGGCTCATAATAAGAAGAGATAAAGCTGTAGAGTTGCTATAGTTTGTAGGGTCTTTCCTGGGTTTAAGAAGGAGCATATTTTGCAAGTAATAAGCAATCTGACCCCATGGAATTTTATATTAAGAAATCTTGCATGTGCAATATCTGGCACTGAACATGGATCCTTCACGGTGTCCTCAATGGCCTGGTAAAATGCATCTCAGGTACAAGTAATTCATATGGTACCAGAGTTTGATAAATTTAAAAGAGAAATGTCATGTATATACTTTCTTAGCCGTATGCATCTCGAACTAATTTTTCTGGGTTGGATATTATTGATGTCTTTATAAAAAGAACATTTCTTGTGGACAAAGCAATGGGTTTACTACATTCACAGTATTATTAAGTCGTTATTTTTTGTTAAACACTTTCAGCAGTTAGGTTCTGCAATAATATGAAACTGGAGTTATTGGCCCTTATCCAAATCCAAGGCATTTTATTGAATTAAATAAGGGCCCTTGGCCCATATCCAATTAACGTTTTCTCCTTAGTTTTCTCCTAAGTGATATTTTCAATATTGTCAATAAAATGTCTTTTAAACCAGCAGCAATGAAGATTTTGATATTTGGTATTTGTCAGTCTAGCATTATCTCTGGGTACATACTTTAACAAGCATATGTGTCTATGTTCAAAGATTTTATATGTAATTTTGTATCTAGATTTTTCTATTAAATATTTTCTATTTTTTCATATGCACCCAAGAGTCAATAATCATGATACATGTATAAAAAGAGCACCTTTTATAAATGTATCATGATTATTGTTGACATGGTGCATGCAAAGGATTTATTGTAATTACTGTTTAAAGATATGGTTGCAGATTTTTATATTTGTGTCCCATTAGACACCAGGCCCACCTAGAGAAATCTTACTATGTATTTTAATACTACTTGTCAGAAGAACACTTTCCCCTTTCCTCAAAGTTCTTTTGTTGTATGTTGGTAGACCAGCAGCTTGCTAGTGCGGACCCTGTGATGGAAATGGATGTGGTGAAGTACACACATACACCATGCTGCAAGTGGACATTAGCATCTGTACTTCTTGGAGGCACAGCCATCAGTATCATCGCAGGATTATTAAGTAAGTCATTATTTGTTCCTCGTCAATACAGGTGGCATAATGAAGAGACCTTTCTTTTTTTTTTTTTGGTGTTCCCATCTGGACATATTTCACTTATTTCAAGGTCTAAATTGTTCCAATATGGACAGAGGCACTAATAAAATAGTACCTTTTTTTGTAGAATTTTTTTTGTAGGTGGGGATGGACATTGTGCTTGGGTGTCACTAAACTCCTGCCATAGAGGAGACTCAGGTTCTCAGGGTTTACATTAGAGTCTGGGCCATCACTGGGATAGAACGTGCAGGAATTTCTTCACTAAGGTTGCACAGGCAGCAATAACAACCCAAGAGAAATGTCATCCCATTTCTGCTCAATGTAAAATTAACAAAATGTTATATTTGGAGTAAGGCTTTAATGTAATTATGTACCATACTATGTAGAGGGTCTCATTTACTAGTGCCATGGTATGTTAATTTGCAATGAAGAAAATACTGACTACAGATTCCCCAGTATAGATGGCCCCCATGGGAATTTGTGTGATCCACAATAGTTTATTGGGAATTTGCTGTGTGATACCTAACCATTGCTGCAGAGCTTTGTGCTCCAAGTCATTAGTGATGGTCAGAAATGACCAATTCAGCCAAAATTTCCATTTTCTGATAAGTGCCCCTTCTGGTTTACAGATTTCTGAATAATATTATATTTGGAGGGGGGGGGTGTCAATAAAGTCAGTTAAGTATTAAAAAAAATTGGTAATCCGCTATTTTTTGCAGATGGGCCCTATTATGCGGAGAGCGCATTTCTGATTGGCAACATCTGTAAAATTCTACATTCTCTGATTGCCTGATACTTCCAGAGTCTTCTGAGGGAACTTAAACTGAGAATAATACCAGTTTCCTGACTCTCCTGCTGATCCTGTGTCTCTAATGCTTTAGCCACAGCCCCCCAACAAGCATGCAGATCAGGTGCTCTGGCGGAAGTCAGACTGGATTAGCTGCATGCTTGTTTCAGGTGTGTGATTCCTGGATGGGGTGAAAGCCAAAGAGATCAGCAGGACTGAAGAGCAACTGGTATTGTTTAAAAGGAAACATCCATATCCCTCTCAGTTAAGGTCCCCTTTAAATTACTGTAGTAATCTGATTTCCATGGAAAAATTCTGTAATCTGTGATTGGCCTTATATTTCTAAAGACTCCTGATTGTCTTAAAATTACAGTGGTAAACCGATTTCTGCATAAAAATTCTGCATTCTCTAATTGTCTTAAAATTACCACTGTAATCCGATTTCTGCATAAAAATTCTCTGTCTGGTCCATTGCGTCCGCGTTCTGTGATTGGGCTAAAATTTGCAGTAATGTGGTGTTTCCAGAGAATTCTGGTTAGTTAGTAAGTTAGTAAATCAGGACCCCAGACTGATTCAGACAGTACAATGTGCACTGTAAAAATCAGAACCATTGTTGTATGCTGAATACAGCCCAGCACTCCCTAAAGAGTCTTATTTAAACTATGGAAAACAAAACACATGATCATCACTATGTCTCTCCACTGAAATCTTTTTCTGGGTTCCCCGGAAGTCACACATGTTATATATTTGCATGAGCCTGAAGCATCAGATTACATTTTTCCTCCCTATGGTACATTAGCAACATGTCTTGACACCGCCTGCCCCACCTTCCTTCAGACAAATGGCTATATCTCTTTGTGTCCTAATTTACTAAGTTTCTCCCAGGCCAGAGATAATTGAAAAGTCAGTTAGATAGCACAACATTACAAAACAAAAAAAACAAAAAAACGCTGAATTATATCAAGCCACACATGAGTAAGAAACTGTACAAAAGACAATCGAGTTACTCACTTTCTGCACCTGGAGTAATCCTTTGACTGTGGACACTCACATATTGGTGTCTGTGAAACATATTTTTGTATAGCTGTGATTTACATGTATATGTTTTACATGCTTACATGTGAGTAAGTTGAAAAAAGGTTTGTCATTAACCCATGCAATGTATAGAGCTAAACATTACTCTTTTTCTCAGCAATAGTGGAGTTTCACTTCAAAAGGTACCTGAGGTGACATATGACATTAGATAGACATGTGTATGTACAGTGCCAAGCACACAAATAACTATGCTGTATTCTATTTCTGCCTGAAAGAGTTTAAGAGACTCTGTAACAAAATTTTCAGCCTTATTTCTTCTATCCTATAAGTTCCTAAACCCGTTCAAATGTGGTCTGGCTTACTGCAGCCTTTTCTAGCTGCACAGAGGCTGTGTTATCTCTGTTATAAAATCGAATCTTCTCTCTTCTGTCGGCTCTGTCGAACTCAGGCAGGAATGTGCTGTCTGCTGTTATTGGCAGAAGCTATACACACCCTCTCCACAGCCTATCACAAGCTGGTAACAGCCATGTCTTTTGTTTGTAAACACTGTCTAAAACTGGCAATTACAAGCCAGGATTGCAGCAGGGAGTGGCAGAAACAGCACAGAGGGGCCCAGGAGAACATAATAAATAGAATGGTATGCTGTTTATTGTAAGAATTTTAGAGTACAGATTCTCTTTAAACATTCGCTATGCAAGTGACAGTTACTCTCAAGTCCGAACCAAGACGCACTATAGAGTAATCCTAACTGATAAGAAATGACAGCCATAAAACATTTTACTGGAAGAGATTACCTTCTACGTGCAGTATAGAGATAAAACAAGGTCAATACTTTATATATTTTGCTTAGAACTCTCTGTGAGGACTGTATCACTCATTTTAGAACTCTCTGTGAGGACTGTATCACTCATTTAAAGGGACCCCGAGCAGTAATTAAAATCAAAACTTTCACTTACCTGGAGCTTCCTCCAGCCCACCGTAGGCCGCGAGGTCCCGCACCATCTTCCTAGCCCTTCTGCGGGTCCCGCTGGTGGCTCCGTGCCGGGAGTCAGGCTGACACTTCCTGAATTTGAATCCTTGGCGCCCGCTTCGCGTCAGCCGCTCAGCGTCATCACGGCGGCTGGAGTGACAGTACTGCGCATGCGTGTTTTTCTAACTCTGAACCGCGCATGCGCAGTACTCTCACGCCGGCCGCCGTGATGACGCTGAACGGCCGGCGCAATGAAGCGAAGCGGGAGCCAAGGATTCAAACACCCAGCCCAGGTGTCGCCAGCAACGGAGCCGCCAGCGGGACCCGCAGAAGAGCCAGGAGGATGGCGGGGGGACCTCGTGGCCTATGGTGGGCTGGAGGAAGCCCCAGGTTAGTGAAAGTTTTGATTTTAATTACTGCTTGGGGTCCCTTTAAGACAATACTACTTTTTTAGCTGATACACAGAGACTGAAACTGTTAGAAGTAGGAGGATAGATACAATTGTTTATCTCATCAGTGCATTTTCACCTTAGGTTTCCTTTATGAGTCAAGTAGAAAAGTGCTGTCCAAGTTCCAACGTACATGGAGGGCCAATTTTTTGGGGAGACTACATGATGGAGGTCTTTGAGACTACATGATGAGGTCTACAAATTGAGATCCCAAAGTACCAATCGTAGGAAAAATATAGAGTCTGCAGAATGCCAACACAAACACACCAGTGCTATCTGACAGGATGGCAAGGATTAGACCAGCCTTTCACAGCCCTTTTACTGTCAAGAAACCCCTGCAAAATGTTTCTGGATCTTAGGGAACCTTTGCATAAAAATTATGAATACAAATTGTGCACTTTCAGGAGTTTTCCTTCTACCTACTATTGTACAATTCTTGGTTAACAATAGTACTATTGTCATATTATATTTACAGGAATCACTACTCCACATTACAATTGCAGCTATGACTCCCACCACATGAATTGCAGAAATTACCCCCTAAACATGAAAAGCAGCAATGACCCCCACACATATAAAATACAGCAATCACCCCCACACATGAAATGCAACAATGACTCCACATATGAAATGCAGCAATGACCCCCACATATGAAATGTAGCATTGACCACCAAATATGAAAATCAATAATTTGTGGTCCCCCACAGTACAGCCACATACCCCCAATCATTGAAGTCAGTTGGCAAAAGAAAAAATTGTGCCCTCCCCCCCCCCCCCCCTTTCACTGCCTCCCAAATTCATTGGTGCTCAATGGGGGAGGTATACTGACCAATTTGGTATTCCTCTGCTTTATCCGGCTTCTTCTCTCATCCTGCTGGGCCTCCATGATGTGTATCCTCTTCTGCTCCCTTATGGTCCATCACTCTCTATCTTCTCTATGTGTGTTGCTCTTTGTCATCTCTACCACATTCAAACTGGCCTGTAGTACTAGATGATGCGCTGCAGATTAGGTCAATCCACCCACTGCATCAGTTGTGGAGTGGGACTATTTTGTTTTAATGTAGAATGATATCAAAGTCAGATCTCATAAAAAAATCAACTAGAAGGATACTTTTTTGACACTTGGGAGTATACTCTTCTTGTTCCTTTGGGTATTCATATTTTTGCTGCAGTTTTGTATAGTGAGTGCAAGTCCCATGCTCTTCTCCCTCCCTCCTCCCTTGATGTATCCAGTGCAGAAGCTGCAGTATTGACACATGGGTAGTGGCATAATTGAAACCCTCTGACTCCCATTTACACAGAGGTCTCTCCAGTCTCATAGAGACATTACTTTAAAAGCAGTTAGCATGAAGACATATTCTAAGTAAGTATGCAAGTAATTTGAATTAACAGATTAAATAATTGAGAATTCAGCATCACAGAGAGCACACACATATACACCAATCAACAAAAAATATTAAAACCATTTCGGATTGTATGTCCACTTTGGGCTGCCCGAACAGCTTTGACATGTTGTTTGAAAGACTACACAAAACCTCTGAAGGTGTTCTGAGCAGGAAAGACGTACTCTGTTGTACATTACATTTAGAATAGACATTTGTAAATACATTGATACACTTACAATGTGTCTAAATGACAGATGCAAGTAACATAGGTGCCACCTGATGTTCAACCTCTGCACCTTCCTCCAAAAAAGCTGTTGGCAGCAGCATGGTGGAAATGTGGAGCATGTAGAAACTTACCAGTACTATAGCCTATTGGATACATGCTATCAGCATCATTACCCATTTTGGTGTGGCTACGTCTTCATCAAATCATGTCCTGTGTTATCTACTACCAAGATGTTAGCAGCAGATCCTGCAACGTGTGAGGTACGGACACCACAGACTTTTTTCCAGCACATCTCAGAAATGCTTGATCCAAGTGATGGACACCAGCGAATGATCACAGTTTGCAGAACTAGTGAGACTTAAACCAGAATATAATGGAATAGTGTTTATTGCAAACCAAATTGTGCATACAAAATAATAATGCAAATTAAATGCAACTATATGCACTGCACACTATATACAGAGAATTACCAGCAAACCGAGACATGCAGTGTACACGCATACAACCAAATACCCTGACTAACTATCTATTTAAAAGGCAATATACAGGCAATATATACAAACATAAAATATACAGATGTAAGCAATCTTTATTCCAGTCGATTAAAAATACAGGCTACAGTACCGCATTGAGGGAGAGAGGTAAAGGCAAGCAGGGAGTCAACAGCCGTTTAAAGCCAAAAGTGTGTGGAGCTTTATCAGGACCTGGAATAAAGATTGCATGATTTTGGATGTGCACTTCCGCTCACTCTTCAATTTTGATACAGATATATACAATCATGCACAGAGTCAAAGGAGCAGACTCTGTGCATGATCATAATAAGCTAGGATGTTCAGCAACAGGTTTATCAGATGCAGTTACAGTACAAGGGAGCAGGCACAACGCGGATTCAAGGCAAGATAACAAGTTTGGCAACAAGTTTGCAGGTACAGAAGAAGAATCGGAACAGCTTGCAAGAATGTCCAGAATTGTAAGACCTGGGAGCGACAACAAAGTTCTGGCAGCTAGCAGGAGGTAGAGATGGCCCGAACCTCTGATTAAAAGTTCGGTTCGCGCGAACCGCAATAGACTTCAATGGGGAGGTGAACTTTGAAAACTAGAAACACTTATGCTGGCCAGAAAAGTGATGGAAAAGATGTTTCAAGGGGTCTAACATCTGAGTTGTTGCATGGATGAGTGGGATAGATGCCAAAAGTCCTTTGGAAAAATCTGGATTTGACGCAAAGCAGCGTTTTAAGGGCAGAAATCACATTGAATGCTAAATTGCAAGCCTAAAGTGCTTTAAAACATCTTGCATGTGTATACATCAATAAGGGAGTGTAATTAGAGTACTGCTTCACACTGACACCCCAAACTCACTGTGTAACGCACCGCAAACAGCTGTTTGTGTAGTGACGGCCGTGCTGGACGTGGCGGTTTTCAAGCCCATATGGTCGCCGGGTTGTGGTAGCTCAATGATAGAACAACAGTGACTGTCCAGCTGATCAAATTTTGTCTGTCCACAATGAAGCAATTACCTTATTATCTTGGGTGTGCCCCCCCCCCCCCCCACCCCGAGACACTCATATCGCCATCGATCATTGCTTCATTGTGATATGCAAGCCCCTTCACCGCAGCAAGGTAATGATCACGAAGGGGAATTGGCACATGTACATGCCTTTTGTTTTGTTGTTGCAGCTGCAGTGCAGCCAGAAAAATTAGGCAGGCATGTACACGCACCAGAAAAAGTAGTATAGCTGCCGCTGCTAGCAGCGGCCTTAAAAATTCAGGAATCCACCTGGAGTCCTGGACCCTGTTGGTGGTGGCTGCGAAGGCAGTCAAGTGGCCTGCGGGCAGAGGTGCTGTGTGGGGAGCGACTTAGTCTTGGGGCAGGCAGTCACACGGCGTGCAGGCAGAGATGCAGTAGCCCTCCGGGATCCATGCCTCATTTTGATAAAGGTGAGGTACTGAACACTTTTGTGACTTAGGCGACTTCTCTTCTCAGTGACAATGCCTCCAGCTGCGCTGAAGGTCCTTTCTGACAGGACGCTTGAGGCAGGGCAAGACAGAAGTTGGATGGCAAATTGTGACAGCTCTAGCCACAGGTCAAGCCTGCGCACCCAGTAGTCCAAGGGTTCATCACTGCTCACAGTGTCTACATCCACACTTAAGGCCAGGTAGTCGGCTACCTGCCGGTCCAGGCGTTGGTGGAGGGTGGATTTGGAAGGGCTAAGGTGAGGCGTTGGACTAAAGAATGTCCGCATGTCCGACATCACCATGAGATCGCTGGAGCGTCCTGTCCTTGCCTGCGTGGACATGGGAGAAGGATTACTGGCAGTGGTACCTTTTATTGCGTTGTGCTGTGACATCACCCTTAAACGCATTGTAAAGCATAGTTGCCAGCTTGTTCTGCAAGTGCTGCATCCTTTCTGCCTTCTGGTGATTTGGAAACATCTCCGCCACTTTGTGCCTATACCGAGGGTCTAGTAGCGTGGCCACCCAGTACAGCTCATTCCCTTTGAGTTTTTTTTATACAGGGGTCCCTCAACAGGTTGGACAGCATGAAAGATGCCATCTGCACAAAGTTGGATCCAGACGTACTATCCATCTCCTCTTGCTCTTCCTCAGTGATGTCAGATGTTCCTGTTCACGCTCCTCCACAGCTTGATCCACCACTCTACGCACGGCACGCTTCAGGAAGTAAGCGTACTGGATCAAGTCGCTGATGGTGCCTTCACTGCGACTCACCAGGTTGGTCACTTCCTCAAACGGCCGCATGAGCCTGCATGCATTTCACATGAGTGTCCAGTTGTTGGGCCAGAACATCCCCATCTCCCCAGAGTGTGTCCTTCTACTGTAGTTATAGAGGTACTGGGTGACGGCTTTCTCCTGTTCTAGCAGGCGAGAGAACATAAGCAGGGTCGAATTCCAGTAAGTCGGGCTATCGCAAATCAGGCGTCTCACCGGCAACTTGTTTCTCCGCTGAATATCGGCAAAGTGCGCCATGGCCGTTTAAGACCGCTTGAAATGCCTACACAACTTCCTGGCCTGCTTCAGGACATCCTCTAAGCCTGGGTACTTTTACACAAATTTTTGAATGACTAGATTCAGCACATGTGCCATGCAGGGTATGTGTCCGCTTTCCCAAATTCAAAGTGAAAATGAGATTTCTGCCATTGTCACACACCACGTTTCCGATCTCCAGCTGGTGCGGGGTCAGCCACTGATCCACCTGTTTGTTAAGAGCAGCCAGGATAGCTGGTCCAGTGTGACTCTCCGCTTTGAGGCAAGACATGTCTAAGATGGCGTGACACCGTCGTACTTGGCATGCAGCATAGGCCCTGGGGAGCTGGGGCTGTGTAGCTGGAGAGGAGATCGCAGCACCAGTAGAGTTGAACTGCCACTCAGTCAAGGAGGAGCAGGATGACGACAGCAAAGAGGATGTAGCAGGAGGAGTGGTGGCAGGAGGCCTGCCTGCAAGCTGTGGAGGTGTCACAAGTTGGTCCGCTGCACAGCCACGTACTTCCTGCTTGTCAGCGGTCACCAGGTTGACTCAATGGGCTGTGTAAGTAATGTACCTGCCCTGACTGTGCTTGGCAGACCAGGCATCCGTGGTCTGGTGGACCCTTGGCCCAACGCTGTGTGCCAGAGATGACACCACTTACCTCTCAACTTCACGGTACAGTTTGGGTATCGCCTTTTTAGAGAAATAATTGCGGCCTGGTACCTTCCACTGCGGTGTCCCAATGGCCACAAATTTACGGAAGGCCTCAGAGTCCACCAGCTGGTATGGTAATAGCTGGCGAGCTAACAGTTCCGCCAATCCAGCTGTCAGACGACGGGCAAGGGTGTGACTGGCAGAGAGATTTCACAGACACCTGGCTGCTGTGGGCAGAGGAGCAGGAACTGCTCAAGGTCAGAGGCGGAGTGGAGGAGGGTGGCTGTGAAGCTGCAAGGGAGAAAGCGGCGGAAGATGCTGCACCTGAAGGAGGAAGAGGAGAAAGAGGGTGGCTCTTCTTTTGTGTAATGCTTTTGCTCAGGTGCTCTTCCCATTGCAGTTTGTGCCTTTTCTGCATGTGCCTTCGTAAAGCAGAAAGGCCAACACCCCTACGTGGGTGTTGGCCTTTCCATGGCTCAATTTTTGGAGCCAGAGAGAACAGATGGCATTGCTCTGATCTGAGGCAGACACATTAAAAAATGTCCAAACCTCTGAGCCCCCCTGGGGTGATGGCACTATGGTGGCATCAGCAGCTGACGTTGAAGGGCATGTTGGCTGGCTGTCCATAGGTGGCGATACATGGCGCAGGACACTGCCATGAGCTGTTTCTGATGATGAGCTCCCTCTGCTTCTTTCAGGAATTAGTCTCTTCCTACTCCTTTCTGACTCCCCCTCTGAACTGTCCCCTTGGTCATCTTGTCTCTTAGGATCCCACGTGGCATCCGTATCATCGTCATCATCATAATCATCCTGCCCAGCTTCGCTTGCCTCAGACACCTCCAAAACTGCACCAACAGCAGGTACTTCATCATCATCCTCCTCCTCACACGTTACGTGCATAGTGTCGCCTAACTCAGACATATGAGGTGGTGTAACTTGCTTAGCGCCTTCATCTTGTTGTAACAATAATGGCTGTGCATCAGTGATTTCCCCACCAAATAACTCCTGTGAACGGTCAAATGCAGTGGATGTGGTGCTTGTAGTAGCCCTGGTGGCTGCGGAAGATGAGGTGTTCTTTGTTAAATAGTCAACCACGTCCTCATAATCTTGAGAGTTGATGGGACGTGCCTTCTTCTGAGCACTGTACTTTGGTCCAGGGCCACACGAAATCACATCAGCACGACCTCGCACAGACCTGCCGGGTGGCCTTCCTCTGGGTCTGCCTCTACCTCTGCCTCTACCTGTTTTGTCTGTTTTGTCCATATCGGGGGGGATGAAGTGAAAGGTATGCACTGACTTGACTAATACAGTGTGCAGTCACACAGGTGCAGTTAACAGGTATGCACGGAGTGGTATATCACACTGTGTGCACTCACGTAGGTAGGTGGGTGCACTGAACACAACAGGTAGGTATATGCAGTGATGGGTAATACAAATGTGCACCTGTCACACACACAGACAGGTACCGGACAGGCACAGTGACACTGCGTGCGCTCATGTAGGTAGGTGGGTGCACTGAAGTGAACAACAGGTAGGTATATGCAGTGATGGGTATTACAATGTGCACCTCTCACACACAGACAGGTACCGGACAAGCACAGTGACACTGCATGCGCTCACGTAGGTAGGTGGGTGCACTGTGAACAACAGGTAGGTATATGCAGTGATGGATATTACAATCTGCACCTGGCACAGTAGTAATTATACCACCAAGGGGCCAAAAGCCAGCTGCGACTGACTGACAAAGCTGTATATAATGCAAGTGGGTTACGTGGAAAAAAAAATTAGATCACAAGAACAAGATTAGCTCTTGGGGTGCTGTTGAGGGGTGCTTTTTTAGCAATATAAATCAGCAAGGAGCAAGCTAACAAGCCTACAAGAGCCTAACTAAGCTTTTCCTATGAGATTCTCCCTTCTCTAATTACTGCAGGCACACGAGTGAGTGAAAAGCCTGATGCTGCCTGCCTTTTATAAGGGGGGTGGGGCTCCAGGAGGGAGTGTATCCTGATTGGCTACAATGTGCCTGCTGACTGTGATGTAGAGGGTCAAAGTTGACCCTAATGATGCACTATGGGGGCGAATCGAATTTCCGGAAAAGTTCGCAGAACCACGGAAGTTCGCCGGGAACCGTTCGCCGGCAAGCCGTTCGGGCCATCTCTAGCAGGAGGAAGAGGCAGTTCTTGAATAGTTCATGCATGATAACAACAGAATCTGCAAACAGTGCTCCTGATTCACCTGCAGGCCAGAACAGGAACTGCAGGTTCTTGAGCACAGTGAAAGGCCACCTGCTTGTGGATAGTGGAAGTCCAGGGCAGTCCAACTTAATACTACCACCAGTTGTTGAGGAGTTTATATGATAATCTGTCTTTTACACATATTTTAAAGCTCACATACTATTTGTCACAAGCATACTGCGCTTACTTGCACCCTGCAAAAATAATCAGAGAATGCACATAGTGCCAAGTACTGCCTCCAACAGGCTACACAATGCACCCCGTGCCGCACTCCAGGGAGTAGTGCCACCACCTTAATAGGGACAAGATCACAGCACCCCCTTTGTGATTGCACTCACCAGAAACGTGTCTTGAGTTACTGCATATCACAACCACATCTCCAGCCAGCCAAGGAGTAGACTCCGTGTGTGACAGTAAATCGTTTGTGACAGTAAATTGTTTAATAAAAGACTCTTGAACAAGCAGGCTTACAGATTGGTGTAGCAGCTCCAACCGCAGATATCATAGAGCAGCACGATCCTACCGTTTCTCCTGCTTCCTATTCTGACGTCAGTGTGCCTCAGACTCCGCCCTACACGTTTTGTCACACTACGTGACTCATTCAGGGGCTGGAGAACTGGATGGTGTAATGGTTAAGGGCTCTGCCTCTGACACAGGAGACCTGGGTTCGAATCTCGGCTCTGCCTGTTCAGTAAGCCAGCACTTATTCAGTAGGAGATCTTTGGCAAGTCTCCCTAACACTGCTACTGCCTATAGAGCGTGCCCTAGTGGCTGCTGCTCTGCCGCTTTGAGTCCGCCATGAGAAAAGCGCGATATAAATGTTATTTGTCTTGTCTTGTCCTGGAGAACGCAAACAGACATCGGACTAAAACCCTTGTACCGCTCCTCCTCCGCTCTGAGTTCCGCCCGCCGCACCGCCCTCTTCATGTTGCTAGGCTACTCTCGGAGCGTGCTGGCTATGATATCAGCACGGTGCAGGGCATAAAATACAACATTAAAATGTCCTAATACGTATAAAATCTCACATCCACAATAATCAATAACAAGAATCATCAGATTAATACGTATATGTAAGGGATATTATTTTTGCAGGGTGCAAGTAAGCGCAGTATGCTTGTGACAAATATCTGGTAAAAGGTGAAGTGACCTAATCCATTGCTGCGATCCCCTGATAGTGTGAGCTTATTGATCCAGTGGAGCGCAGTATATTCCCTCAATTTTGGTAAAGCTCACATACTGAAACTGTCCCCAGACCTTCTCCCAACAGATCATTGGGCCAGATTTATCAAAGCATTAACAACAGTTTTTTCTTCTTAAGGTGGCCATACACTGGTCGATTTGCCATCAGATTCGACCAACAGATAGATCCCTCTCTGATCGAATCTGATCAGAGAGGGATCGTATGGCCACCTTTACTGCAAACAGATTGTGAATCGATTTCAGCCTGAAACCGATCACAATCTGTGGAGCTGCCGCTGCTGCCCCCCCCCCCCTGCATACATTACCTGTTTTGGCCGGCGTGAGTCCCCGCTGTCTTCTTCTCTGCTCTAGCTACTCAACTACCTGTCCAGGGGAAGTTTAAACAGTATGGGGCGCTCTACTGTTTAAACTTCCTGCCCAGGAAGTTCTGTGTAGCTCTGGAGCCCGAACCGGAGAAGAAACGGTCTGGAGCCCGAAGTGGAGAAGAAGACCAGGAGACTCGCGCCGGCTGGAGCAGGTGATGTATTACCGCTGTATTGCGTCGGTCGACGGGCATTCGAACGCCGCTAACGACGCACTCCCGACCCGTCCGCGACCGAGAAAAATCTTCCGCACGGATGGGTCAACGGGAACGATCGATTTCGGACGGAAATCGATCGTTCTGTCAGCGGGGGGGGGGGGGGGCAGTGTGCTGGGCATTGATTCCTAAGCTTGATTTTTTTTTCAGCTCTAATACATTTATATTATATATTTATTTACAATACATTTTGTCAGGTAACCTAAAATAATCTCCCGTAAATAATATATTTATGCTATTATAACTTCTCTTTCTGTATCAATACAGCAGATGTATTGGTTACCTACAAGAGGCAATTTCCCTCACACACTGGCCCATATGCAATTCACTTTTTCACCTAGGAGATAATTTTTCATCTTCAATTTAAAATAGCTTTCCAGCACTTTTCTATTTAAAAAGTACCAAACAGTAGGTAAAAAAGTACTATCAAATTTATTTTCAATATGTTCTTGCTTTCTGGTGGCTTAAAAGGCATTTTATTGAAAAGTTTAAAATTAGCACCAAGGAGAAAACTCAGGTGAAAAAGTGAATTGCATATGGGCCACTGCACTGTCTGAGAAACCTTCCTAACTCCTCCTATTTAATAACAGTTTAAGAAGAAAACTGCACTATTTAGTGATTTCTTAAGATGACTGAGACAGTTCTGTACGAATTTCTAAAAACCTACCAATATTTTGTCTCATTAATGGAAATGTTTACACTGGCAATTAAGGGGTAGAATTTTCCTGGGTTTGTATTTAAAGTGTAACTGTTGGGCATAAAATCAAAAATCAATTCTTTATTTTTATCTGGTAAACAAGTAATAAGGATACTAAAAAAAAGTTAAAATCTCTATTACTTTTCTTGTTTATAAATGATCAATCCCCAGTTTACCTGACACTTATTTGGTACGTTGCCAGAAAAAGGAAGTTGCAGGGCATTCTGGGTTGTCTTTTTTTGCTTCTTTATTTCCCCTCAGACTAAGCTAATGTACAGAAGCAAAAAAGGACAACCCAGCATGCCCTGCAACTTCCTTTGTGCGGCAACGTACCAAATAAGAGTCAGATGAACTGGGGAATGATCATTTATCAGCAAGAAAAGTAATAGTGATTTTAACTTTTGGATTGCCTGATTAGCATGCTTATTACTTGTTTACCAGATAAAAATAAAGAATTGATTTTTGATTTTATGCCCGACGGTTACATTTATAAAAAGAAAAATTAGCTTTTTAATCAATTTAGTCAGGCTACAGAGGTAGTGTATAGGGACAACTACCAAACTCTTAAAAATCAGTTACCATGAGCATTTTTAAACATTCGACAAGCATTTGGGATTTTAAGTGCTTACAGTGAAAAGCGGAATACATCTAAATTTGGTATACCATTAGCGCTTGAAAAGATGTAGCATCCTCATAAAAATGCTCATTCAAATGCCAAGAAAACAATGATGACATTTTCTAGGCATTTGACATGAATGCAAGACTGAAGAAAGACTTAATACTCCTGTTACACTAACAAACAAGTTCCTCAGCTTCCGAGGCAATGGCCTCGATTCATCATTGTCTTTGAGATAACTTTTTCCAGTTTGTTAAATTACCGAATTCGAAGTTTAGCGATTTCTAGTTGTATTCATCAAGGTTTTTCCTCATTCGGTGTGAATTCGATAACAATTCGGTAAACATTCGGTAGCGTGTCGATATTTCCATTTTACAGCGGTAATTTAACACAAGGCCATAAGATTCCCATGGAATTGTGGGTAAAAGGCAGTCCTTTGAGCACTACGTAGCAACATTCTGAATAGGGCTTAACACCTGGACCAGGATTCTGGAAGTGGTTGGGACAATCCCACAATTTGATAGGAGCCTTTTCTAAAAAAATTATAGTGCAGTGAGCTAGCAAAATTAGTTAACCCTGGCACTGCCTGTGTTCTCTTACAAGATGATTCAAGAGAAATGCAGATGTCGTGTTATAGCAAATAAATCTATTCTCTTACAAATTTATATGGTTGCAGACCTTATTCTTGCCCTTCTGCGCCTTTGAATCACTCTCAGCTGATACATAACCACTTCAAATGGCTCCACCTTCTCTGTCAGCAATGATCTGACAGGAATAACGACAGAGCAGTGAAGGAGATAACTAATCCTAAATGTAACGCTAAACCACGCCCACTTTCTTTTTCATGACTTGCACTTTCTTCCGTTTTAGCGAATCGTTACCGAATCGTTAACGAATGTTCGCTAACAGCTGTAGATAACTTTGATGAATCCTGAAATGAAGTTAACAAATTCGGTATTTTACCAAACTGTTGTTAACAAATTTGCTAAGTGTTGATGAATCGAGGCCAATGTGTCCCTCTCCCACAGAGTAGACTGTTTAACCCTTTCCCACACCAACTTCAGGTGCTTATAGTCTACAGTGTAGATATTACTTGTGCACCCCATGGACATCACAGCCCTCCTCAGATTTGTGCTGGTGGTAGGTTGAGTAGCAGGGGAGGCCCCACTCCTTTCCACAAGCTGTTGCACTGCATAACACCTAAATGAATCAGTAGAAGGGCAAGAGAGTGACAACTTTCAGCCCAACTCCCTGAAGGTATTGATGAGGCTAGGCTTTGTGATGGTATGGAGGCTCTACTCCTCCAAAACTAAAAGGCGAGAAGAGCAAGCTCTTCAGCTGATATTTCAGTAAAGTATTAGGGATTATTATTGGTGGAGGAGAGGGAAGTAAAATTGTGTAACATTTTGGTGCAGTGTAAGTTATGTTGACTCGTGTACGCACAAATCTAACTCCATTTATTGTAAGTAATGAATCTTGTAAAACTAAAAGTAAAGCCAGGTGAAGACTACTTTGTATTGGTGTTTAATGAAAGGGTCATGCCTGAACAATATAAACTGATTATAAGAAGATAACACTCGCCACAGAGGTTACCTAGAGAGAAAATGGTCTAAATTTTCAGTAGTTACTGAGGTTGGAAGAGATGTAAGAATGCAAAGTGGAAGGTAGGTGGGGAAAAAATTGTTTCTTCCCTGCTGATCAGTATGGCCATCAGTCACCTTTGAAGGACTAATAGTCAGGCTTGAAATGTGAAATGGGGCTCTTTCTCCAAACATGGAGATAAGTCTTCCTCATAGTCTACACAACAACAGTTTTCCCCTCAGAGTACTGTGAAACAGCATTTTCACTGCAGGTAACCTCTAATCAAGTACTTTATCATCATGCGCTCCATTTACAGTATATAGCTAAATATTAGTCTGCACGCAGTGAATGTGACCCACTTCTTCTTCTCCTTTTAGTATATTTATCAACACAGAGCCTCACTTTGGAACATACTTTGGAATTACAAGGTCTTCAATATGATTCCAGTTTACAAAACAGTACCTCTATGTACTATAGATCCTTAACCACTACATTACAGACTTTGGTAGGTACCACTTACAAGTTACTGGCTTTATTTTAAATTGTAAAATATACATGTGTTTATCACAAATCACACTGCAAGAACCCAGTGCAAGAAGATTGCAGTGACAGGCAAAGGCCATCTGACCCCCTCTTCCAAGGTCAAGGGGCCCTGGTGTGGCTACAGACCCGTCATCCCCCTATTGATATGCCACTGTGCACAACTCTACACTTTATTCCATTACTTTTAAGTCTCACAGATGTATCCCTTTTGTAAAGTAAATATTGATGGATAGAGGGATCCTTTACAGAAACCGGACTAGTGACCATGGCTGTTGAGTGTGTACAAAAATACTTTGACTCCTCAGTTTATGAAACCACTGACTCCAGCTCCAGGTACCCAAAATTGCTCTGACTCCATCTCCTCGACTTTGACTCCACAGCCCTGCGAGTGACATTTTGGCATTTGTTTATATTTAGGACTGCAGCCCCACTCTGGGATGGGCAGCTGGGAACTGCCATAAAGAAGCTGAATTTATTCCTGTCTGCAGTCCTCTTGGAAAGTCCTGGATGAAAAAAAAAAGCACTTTCAAATATAATATTTTTTGATTGGTCACATTAGCAAATCTAATGGCTAGAGCAGTGTGAGTGAATGCGTATGCACCCACTCACACGCAAGTATTATGTCACTCTCCAACACATAAAGAGTACTTGAAATGAGCAAAAGGAAAAAAAATATATACATACCTGGGGCTTCCACCAGCCTCCTCCATATAGCTCCCTTGCCATCCTCCTCTGCTGCCTGGATTGTTCGCAATTGGCCCCGGAAAGTTCTCTAGACAGGGCCAGTTGGTGCAGGCGCAGTCTGGCCACATGCGCTCTCCCATGGGTGTGTGCGCGCCTGGACCATGCATATGAAGAAGGCCCAACACCGGAAGACTTTCTGAGGCAGTAGAGAAGGACTGGAGCGATCAGCCTGGAGGAAACTCTTTTGTGTTGCATTTTATCTTTTGTGCTGAATTGCTGGCAATATTTCTTTTTAGTTACAGAACTCATTTCTAATCTTTGTTTTATTGTAGTTGAAATTTAGTTTCAAGAGTACTGTTCTAGAAGATAGCTATGCAGGATTTACTGTTTTACACTACAGGTAAGTAAAATATTTAGCATAACATTTGGTAAATGTTTCTGGCATCTTTCTGCTGTTAAACAATTGTAAAATCTGTAATTTGTTAATATAAGCATGGAAGTTAGCTTTACTAGCATGAATATCTTCCATTGAAGAGCTGTTCAGGTTTTGCATCAGGTCTATCTAAAATCTTTCTTTATTTGTTTACACTATACCATGTGTTTTTAAATTATTGTTACTAAAAAGAAAAAAAAATTAGGATGCAAACATGTTCCTCTATTTACAAAGCGTTGTAAGAAATCGATATTGTTGAAAATATTGTATCAACAATCGAATATTAATAAATACAACAATATCTATTTCTCATAAGTTCTAGGTGGCCGTTTGGCAAAGAATTGCACATCAAGAACAGTATAAATAAACTTTCTATTACATGTGGTATTTGCAATGCAGGTACAGACATCAATCAACTACAAAAAGCAACTAGTACAGAGTGATTCAACAATAAAAACATAAACAATCAAAAACAATTCTCACAATAAATACATGAATATCTAACCTGAGTGCCACTTCCCAATATCTTCTAAAATACAGTTCACAATACACAGACCCATGCCATCTTACCCAGCGAGGATCCTCCAGCAGCCCAAACAGAAGACAAAGAAAACTCTTTTCCCCTGGTGCAGAGAGTATACAATTTCCTTCACGCCACCCTCCTGCATAACTCACTTCCTCTTTATGGAGCCTCTGGGATTTGCTTATTTGAAAAACTCCTTGTAAATGTCAGGAGTTCCCAGGAAGTAACACCTAAAGCTCAAGCTTTTTTTGTCCGGGTCTTTTGTTCAAGTCCATGAGGTCAAACTTAAAATGGCTGCCACACAAAGCACGCTGTGGGTCAAATGCAGCCCGTTTCTTACAGCATCCTGGCATGAGAAAGGGAAATGTGAAATTCACAAAATAAATTTTATGGCAAGAATGTGTTTCTGTTTGGCAACAATAGCGCTCAGAAACATTATTACATTTCACCATGTGGTGCTGTAACTTGTTAAATGTAAGTGATAACTTCTTGTAGAACTAAAGTAAGCCTGTGAGAAAAAATGCTAAAGTTAGATACTTGCCTCATCCAAAAGCTTCCCTGATCCTCCTCCACCCCTGCTCGCCAGGACACTCTTCTTCTTCACAGCTGCACTCTCGTCCATCTACCAGCACAGCTGCACTGCACAGGTGCAAATAAGGCCCATGCCTGCACAGTAGCACGGAGTTTCTCATGCATGGTGGAAAAGCCTGTGCATGAGTGGCTCTGTGCTACTGCACAGACATGGGCCATTTTTGCTCCTGCACAGTGCGGACAGGACAGGAGTATGGCCACACAAACATATTCAACAAGCTCCAAGACTTCCAAGCATCTTTGCAAGGCTAGTGATCAAAACAGCTAGCCACAGGAACTGTTATTGCTAGTCATAGCTGTGTTTGTCAGTACTGTGCTTTGCTTGTATATTAAAACATGCACAACCATTGCATTTTGTGGTGTTCTTTACCTTTTTAGATTTTTGTGTTTAAATCATGTTTTCCTAGTTTATGTGAAACATTTTTTTTTAAAGCGGACTTGTTCTTAGTACTTTTAAAATGCCAGGCTGCTGCCTCTATCTAAACTTGTGGACTAGAATGATTTTAGGAGGTTGGTAATACAGCTAGCCATGGACAAAATCATGTATCTGGGCATAGATTTAAGTTGGGACCAACTCACTATATACTCTGAATTTAACCCCGTTATTTAAATCAATTGTACCTCAATTACAAGGATGGAGAAATATACCATTAGGGGTAGCTGGTAGAGCAGCATTGATAAAAATGATCAGCTTTGGGAGATTGCTCTATCCCATGCAGGTGATACCTGTTCTGTTCAAACATGCAGATGTGAAGAACCTGAGTAAGGCACTCACTAAGTTTGTATGGCAGGAAAAGAGAGTGCACATTGGGCTGACAAGGCTGCAGTTCCCGAAGAAGATGGGTGGGGGCCCTTAGCTTACCAAATATTAGAGAGTACAATCTTTCCTGCATGTTCCACCATGCACAAGACTGGATAACGGGCTCTGAGACATTCTCCAACACACCTCTAGAGAGGCATGTTGCAGAGCCATGGGAATTAACAGGATTACATAACTCTGGATAGGCTTCCCTGCTCTTGAGTCTAAAGCACAATATAGTATTTAGGGGAACACTGCTGACTTGGCAAGAGATTAGAAAATTGTTCCACTTACCATGGAAAGTGTCTAAATATATACCATATGAAGGGAAACCAGAGTTTGGACCAGGTCTTATGCATGAGAATAATCTTAAATTGGTGGATAGAGGTATCCTGAAACTGAGGCAGTTAATGGACCTTAAACATCACAAGTGGTTGACATTCAGAGAAATCATGCAGCAATACAGTGTCCCAAAGTCAAGGCAAAGTCTTATTTTAAAAAAGGCATGGCTCAGAGACATCAAAGTGGTGGCTAAGATTCTAACCTTTCGACACTTTTGACAGGCCTAGGAGTAAAAAGATGCCCTTGTCAGATATTCAGAGGGAAATTTCTAGCATTGGAATGCAGAGGAGGGTCATTAAAAATATGGCAGGATGGCAAAGGTAGTTTCCAGGCCCATAATTGTAATCAAGGATGTTAGAAGGAAATAATTGGGTCAGACAGGTAATAGTGAGTGTGTCAAAAATCTGAACAGTTCTTGCCTTTTTCATGATTGCTAACTCAGTAAAGGACCAGCCTTTAAAGCATTGCTATCATATAAATCCGGCATAGCGGGGTCTGAACCCTCTATAACAGTAATTATAGATTGACGGTGCACCTTGAAATGAATCAGAGCACTCAGTATATGATTTTATATAAGAAATTGTATTTGCTTATTATACAGCATATATACACATTATGAACAGTTCCAAGTAGTGTTTCCTTCTAACAGCATTCCATCTCATCATGGCCTTTATAGCGAAGCGATCATCAATCTTCTAAGCACATTCAAAAAAGAATATAACAGTTGTGTTATGTAGAATAAGATCAAAAGTCTCATCTGTATCAATAGCTGTGTATCTAGTAGCTGTGTAAAACTTGTAGTAATCGTCTTAAAGAAATAGCATAAAACAGAACTTAATGCTGAAAAATTAATAAAGTAAATCACCAGAATATTAAGCATATTACCCCTTCTCTGTCATCTCTTCAGAATCTAGTACCATGTGTGGGAAGGTAGCTTCTGCCTTGTGTGTCTTCTCAGGAGATTGGAGATGGCCTGGTGCAAACTATGAGCTTTCAGCTCCTACTTTTATAGTGATTGGATGCAATATGGCTGCCTAATCTGGAATTTCCCTAAATCCCAGGTTCTGATTGGCTGAAACTTTCGTGCATCAATGCTTTATCATGTTTTGAATACCTAAGTCATAATATTATTGTTTATAAATTCCTTATTTACCTTATCTTGTGAGAATTAACGTCATTTGGAGTGTTTACACATTCTGACATTTCATTAATAGGTCATAATTGAAGCAGTAAATAAAAATGGACGTCACCATCATGTCTGCTGGTTGACTTATTTGCCCCAGACATTTGGACTTTCAAACCTTAAACAATGTCATTCATGACGCACTTCTGATAATGTGTCTGTCCTTTCCCAGACATAAGATTGGTCAGGTAGTTGACCAAGTAGAAAGTCTTCAGCAAGTAGATGCTTATTGAGGTACACAGGGCTTCTAATGTACTCATTTAAATATAAAGCTAATTATATAATTCTTTTTAAAACAATTAATCATGTAATATTTAATTGCACACTAAAATTTAATAATATAAAATCATGTTCTATATATTTGTCTTTCTTATTAAGAAATAAATATAATTTCCACCGGCATAGGTCACCATTTAATCATGTAAATAACAAGCCGTATTAATAATATTAATTTTATAAGACTATGAAACCATCAGGTGGCATAATTGTCCTAAATATGGGACAATAGAAAAAACCTTACAAAATGATTGAAGGACATTCATAGTCAAATACATAGCCCAATACTATTAATACTGGGGCTGATATTGCCACCTGGTATGTATATAAGATTTGTGCAATACAACGTTTAGATACAAGGTTCCAGCACCCCATGGAATGCTATTGATTTATGCCTCTAGCAAAGTTAGTAAGACCTTTTCTCACAGTACCCCACTCTGGAATTTGCCTGAATTGTGAGGCATTCAAGATATTAACTTCTGCATAAACCGCAGTGTTAAATATCTTAATTAGCTATTTATAGATAATAAATTTAAAGATTTTCTCGAGCTCTTGCAAGAATTTCTAATGCCAGGACAGTCGCTCTTTTGCTATTTTCAGATATAAGATGCCGCAAGGGCTCAGTAGGGCTAATGGTTAAGGGCTCTGCTTCTGACTCAGGAGACCTGGGTTCGAATCTTGGCTCTGCCTGTTCGGTAAGCCAGCACCTATTCAGTAGGAGACCTTGGGCAAGTCTCCCTAACACTACTACTGCCTATAGAGCACGCCCTAGTGGTTGCAGCTCTGGCGCTTTGAGTCTGCCAGGAGAAAAGCGCAATATAAATGTTCTGTGTCTGTGTTTGTATATTTCCTCCTCGGAGATTTACTCCGTGTTACCTGAGCATGAGAATACCTAATGTCTTTCTACTATAGCTTTAGCACATGGTTCAAGGGTTCAGGCATTGCAGACTAAATAGTAGTCCCCTGAAAAGCTCATCTCTAATCAGGATTAGACATAATTTGAAAACTTTCTCTGTCTACTGTCATTTGTTCTTGCAAAACACTGTTTAAGGTGAGGTTCATGAAGTTTACTATACATCTACTAAGCTGGCTCCAAAAACATCTCCACCTGCTTCAATGTTCTTTCCCTGTAGCAGATTTTCTTAATTGTGTATGGTATTGTGGGGAGATAAAATCACTGGATCATCTCTGGTGGGAATTACCTAGTAATTATAGCCATCGATGTCCTTCCATGCAAGGAAAGTTTAAAGCCACCTTTAAAGGGTAGCTGAAGTGAGAAATGTATGGAGGCTGCCATATTTATTTATTTTATTTGTTTTTAAACAATACCAGTTGCCTGGCAGCCCTGCTGATCCATTTGGGTGCAGTAGTGTTTGACTCGCACCAGAAACAAGCATGCAGCTAATGTTGTCAGT
Organism: Hyperolius riggenbachi; assembly: GCF_040937935.1. Classification (NCBI taxonomy): domain Eukaryota; kingdom Metazoa; phylum Chordata; class Amphibia; order Anura; family Hyperoliidae; genus Hyperolius; species Hyperolius riggenbachi. The sequence continues at coordinate 294,534,731 of NC_090646.1, read as the reverse complement.
TTTGACAAAAATGTCAGAAACCCCTGACCTGCTGCATGCTTGTTCAGGATCTCTGGCTAAAAGTATTAGAGGCAGAGTATCAGCAGGATATCCAGGCAACTGGTATTGGTTAAATGGAAATAAATATAGCAGCCTCCCCGCACTACAGGTTCCTTTTAATAGCAGATATAGAATTTTCCACAACTACTTCCTGTGGCAAGATATTCCACATTTTAACCACTCTTAGGACGCATTCACACTAGAGCGTTTTGCAGCGATTTTGGCAAAACGCTCAATCGCTAGCACTTTTTAAAAGCGCTAGCGTAATGAAACCCTATGGGCCCGTTCTTACTTGAGCGATTTGCGCTAATCGCCGCAAATCGGCCAAAAATGCGAGTTGCAAATGCATCGCCTGCACCATTTTCAGATGATTTCCCGACGATCACGTTTCAGTACTATAGGAGCGCTAAACGCGATCACGGCAAAATCACTGCAGTGTTCAGTGATTTTTCCGCGTGAAATCACAGAAAAATCACTCCTGCAAAACGCTGGCAAAAATCGCAGGCGTTTTGCATTTTGTCCGTGTGAATGGGGCCTTACTGTAAAGAACTCCTTCCTAAATAGATGGCAAAACCTTTTTTTTCCTTCATACGCAGATCATGTCCCCTTGTCCTTTGTTCAAACCTAGGGACAAAAAGCTTAGCTGTCAGGCTGTGTTATATTTCCCTCTGAAGTATTTATACATGTTAATCATGTCGCTACTTAGCCATATTTTTTCCCAAACTAAATAAGCCCAGTTTGTCCAAACTGTCTTGGTAAGTGAGATCTTGCATCCCTCTTATTAATGTAGTTGCCTGTCTTTGTACCCGTTCTAGTATGTCAATCTCCTTCCTATAGTGTGCTCTACTAGTGGCACAGCCAAGGGGCATGACCTTATATTTATCTATATTTATCTACATTAAATTTAATCTGCCATCTGTCTGCCCATATAGCCATGCTGTTGTCCTTGAAATATCAAGAGAGAGGTAATCCACAAAGTCCAGAATAAATGGGTTTCACCTTCAGACTCCATTATACATATCTAAATGAATGTTAGAAACATATATCTCTAAGCAAATTTCTGGCTTTGTGGTATGGCCTGATTGCATTGTAATTTAACACACGCAAGGCCTTATCTGAAATCTTTTTTTCATTTAAACTAACAATACTCATTTTTATGACTATGTACAGGGGTGTAACCAGGGGTCTAGTCCTGGGAAAAGAAGTGAGTGGACTCACCAGGAGAACCTCTGCGCGGCGCACCAAAAATGGGCGTGGTCAAGCACACCGTGGGCATGGTCATGGGTGGGGCCAAATATACATGACCTTAGCAGTGATGTAAAAGGTCTGCCAAGGAAGTTTGAGCTCTGCCGTAGTGTATCCCCCAAAAATTGATGTAATCTGACAGCATTTCACCAAAAAGACACATAATCTGGTAGAAGTTCAAAATACAGATAATATGGAAGTGGTTCCCCCAAAATGGACAATGTGGCAGCAGCAATTCCACCAACATACACATAATTTGGAAGCAGTTCCCCAAAATACGCGAAACCTGGCAGCGGATCACCCAAAATACACGTAACACCCAAAAGACATGTAATCTGGCAGTAGTGGTCCCCCAAACATACACAATCTGGCAGCAGTTCCCCAAAATACACGTAATCTGGCAGCAGCCGTTCCCCTAACATACACATAATCTGGCAGCTGTTCCCCAAAATACATAACAGCGATTCCACAAAAATGCAGATAATCTGACAGCAGTTCCCCCAAAATAGGTACCCCCAGGTAGCCAGGTCTATAGGTGTCCCCAGTATAAGTAGCCATGAGTATAGTGGTCCCCAGTATATGTAGCCAGAGGTATAGTTGCCTAGTATATGTAGCCAGGGGTATATGTGCCCAGTATATGTAGCCAGTGGGATATGTCCCCAGTATATGTAGGCAGGGGTATATGTCCCCAGTATATGTAGGCAGGGGCAGAGGCGTCCGAGCCATTAGGCAGCTATAAATTTTCGCCTAAGGCGACAGGAAGAGGCAAGGGCGCTTCTGCACTGAGTAGTGAGAGAAGAAATGCCTCTCAGCTGACTCAGGTGTCAGTTTACACAGCAGCAGCGGGGCTGACTGGACTTCAGCTCAATGATTCAAAGAACCACAGTAATGAATGAGTCAGTGAGAGAAGGCACTCATCCTAGTCAGGGATCCGAGGAGTACAGCATCATCAGCTCCTGAGTCCGACTCCTGAGAATTCAGTCCCTCTCTCTCTGCTACTGGTAACTGCGTGGATGTAGAGACTGTGTAGCAGCCAGGCATTGACTTCCCCCCAGGCCGCCTTTCATTCAATGATTTAGGGTTGGTCCTGTGTCTGCTGTATTCAGGTTTGTTGATGTAAGGCAATGTAAAATACTAGGCTAGCTGATAAAAGTGCAATTAGAGGGCAGGCAAGCTGGTAAATATACACAGCATGATGTAGAACTGGTCTGGAGGGTCAGTGGGAAAAAATCTGTCTGGTCTCTCTCCATTGTTATAATGACTGCATGTGCAGATAAGGTCTTAAACAGGTTGAAAAGTTTTGACAGTCCCTAGATTCCAGGAGGGCTGCTTGCTGACTTGTGTAAGAGATTGGCAGGGACAGCAGTCCTATTACCAGCAACTAGTCTCTGTGTAATGTGGGACTGCAATACAGATAAACTGCTCCATCTCAGGCTATTCTCAGTCTCACTCCACTCCTCCTATCTCTGTATGTGTATAGTGTATGTCTACTGTGTGCTGTGTATAGTGTGCTCTGTGTGTGTGTGTGTGTGTGTGTGTGTGTTGTGTGCAGTGTGTGTACTGTGTGTGTGTGTGTGTGTATGTTGTGTGCAGTGTGTGTACTGTGTGTGTGTGTGTGTGTATGTTGTGTGCAGTGTGTGTGTGTGTGTGTGTGTGTGTGTGTGTGTGTGTGTGTGTGTGTGTGTGTGTGTGTGTGTGTGTAGTGTGTGTACTGTGCTGTGCGTGTCTAAAGTGTGTGTGTGTGTGTGTGTGTACTGTGTATAGTGTGTATGTTGTGTGCAGTGTGTGTACTGTGTGTGTGTGTATGTTGTGTGCAGTGTGTGTACTGTGTGTGTGTGTGTGTGTGTGTGTGTGTGTGTATAGTGTGTGTACTGTGCTGTGCATGTCTAGAGTGTGTGTGTGTGTGTGTGTGTGTGTGTGTGTGTGTGTGTGTACTGTGTATAGTGTGTATGGTGTGTGTGTGTGTGTGTGTATATAGTGTGTGTGTGTGTACTGTGTGTGGTGTGTGTGAGTGCATGCCGCAATAAGTATATTTTATGGTGAAACGCTCTGCTGCATAACAACTATTTTCTGGTGAACCCATGCCGCAATAAGTACATTTTCTGGTGAAACGCTGCTGCATTATGATTTTAGGGGGTCTTGGGGGTGGGGTTCACCACAGGAGTGGTGTTCACCATGAGGGTTGCGGGGTATGGGACTGGGGGCAATTACGGGGGGGGGGTGCCACAGGATTTCTCGCCTGGAGTGACAAAATGGCTAGAGACGCCCCTGGGCAGGGGTATATGTCCCCAGTATATGTAGGCAGGGGTATATGTCCCCAGTATATGTTGGCAGGTGTATATGTCCCCAGTATATGTAGCCAGAGGTATATATGCCCAGTATATGTAGGCAGGGGTATATGTCCCCAGTATATGTAGGCAGGTGTATATGTCCCCAGTATATGTAGGCAGGGGTATATGTCCCCAGTATATGTAGGCAGGGGTATATGTCCCCAGTATATGTAGGCAGGTGTATATGTCCCCAGTATATGTAGCGAGGGGTATATATGCCCAGTATATGAAGGCAGGGGTATATATGCCCAGTATATGTAGGCAGGTGTATATGTCCCCAGTATATGTAGCGAGGGGTATATATGCCCAGTATATGTAGGCAGGGGTATATATGCCCAGTATATGTAGGCAGGTGTATATGTCCCCAGTATATGTAGGCAGGTGTATATGTCCCCAGTATATGTAGGCAGGTGTATATGTCCCCATTATATGTAAGCAGGGGTATATGTCCCCAGTATATGTAGGCAGGTGTATATGTCCCCAGTATATGTAGTCAGGGGTATATGTGCCCAGGTAGCCAGGTGTGCCCCCACCCGGAGGGAGCAGAGCAGGGAAGGCGAGCTATAGGGACAGCGGGGATGGGCGGACATCTCCCCCCCCCCATCCCTCACCTTTGTGCTACCCTTCCTGCCTCTCCCCTCCGGCGTTTTTAAGTGTCGGCCCGGCGGCAAAAGTGGGCGGAGACTTACCTCGTTCCAGTCGCATGGGACGCTCCGCTCTGTGTGAGGCTAGAAGACCAGACTAGCCGCACACAGAGCGGAGCGTCCCATGCGACTGGAACGCAGAAAGTCTCCGCCCACTTTCTCCGCCGGGCCCGACACTTAAAAACGCTGAAGGGGAGAGGCAGGAAGGGGAGCACAAAGGTGAGGGATGGGGGGGGAGATGTCCGCCCATCCCCGCTGTCCCCATAGCTCGCCTTCCCTGCTCTGCCCCCCTCCACACAAGCCAGGGTGAACGGCGTTCACTTTGAAGAAAAAGTGGGTGGACGCTGTTCACCCGCGATCACGCAGGACTCGACCCCTGGGTGTAACTAGACATCACTGGGCCCCCCTGCGAAACTTTGGACACAGGAAAACTGAGGACCAATGTGTTTTTCCCATGCAGATAAAAACACTTAGACTCAAAGGAAGTGTCAGGCAATCTATGCTACCCCCAGAACTACTTACCCTGGGCCAGAGGCGTCTCTGTCACCAGGCAACTATAAATTTTGGCCTGAAGTGCCGTGGGTGGGCGTGGGTGCTCTTTCGCCGCGCTGTGTGTGTTTTTTTTTCCATTATCAGTTCGGCGCCGGGCCGGCTGTGACAGGCAGCTCAGCATATGCCCGGTGCCGCCTACTGGTCCGCCCCTCCCTTCAGAGCGAGCAGCAGCACGTTAGTTAGTTTATACGTGCGGCGCCACCCCTAACTCCACCACCCGCCTGTCACACGTGCTTGAAGGCACATGTGGCGCATCAGGGACCAGTGCCTCCGCCGGCTGGCTACACTGCACACACACTATCTGCAGAGGTGACACCTCAACGTGAGTGCCCTCTGCTCTTGATAATTTTTTATATGCCCCCCTGGCTGGCCCGGAGTCCTCCCCCCCCCGGCGCGCCCGCCCATAACACTTGGCACTGGCCACATACGATTCTTTTCTGGTGAACGCTGGCCACATAGGATTATTTCCTGGTAAACGCTGGCTACATTACAATTATTTCCTGGCGAACGCTGGCCACATAAGATTATTTCCTGGTGAACGCTGGCCACATAAGATTATTTCCTGGTGAACGCTGGCCACATAAGATTATTTCCTGGTGAACGCTGGCCAGATAAGATTATTTCCTGGTGAACGCTGGCCACATTACGATTATTTCCTGGAGAACGCTGGCCACATAAGATTATTTCCTCGTGAATGCTGGCCACATACGATTATTTCTTGGTGAACGCTGGCCACATAAGATTATTTCCTGATGAACGCTGGCCACATAAGATTATTTCCTGGTGAACGCTGGCCACATAAGATTATTTCCTGGTGAACGCTGGCCACATAAGATTATTTCCTGGTGAACGCTGGCCACATTACGATTATTACCTGGTGAACGCTGGCCACATAAGATTATTTTCTGGTGAACGCTGGCCACATACGATTACTTTCTGGTGAACGCTGCCCACATTACGATTATTTTATGGTGGTTCATTGCTGCATTATAATTATTTTATGATGAATTATTGCTGCGTTATGATTTATTTTATGGTGAATTATTGCTGCTTTATGGTTATTTTCTGTTGAAAGAATGCCGCATTACAATTGTTTTATTTTACTGTTTATGGGGCAAGAGATAATGCTCACAAGGTCAATCTAAAATGATATTGCCATGACTCCCTCAAGGATTCCCACAAGGAAAAAAAATGCCCTCATGCAGCAATGTAAGCAATACACAGTCAGGATATAGTTAAAACCGCTATTACTTAAAATAAGCTATTATATTTCAGCCTTACCATGTAGACATATAATACTATCCTATTTCTGTGGTTGTTAGTACAGTTACAATACAATGCTTTTTCTACTCCTCCCCTTCCCCATCCCAGTTTACCTTTTGACATAATAAGGTTCTTAAAGTTATAGCTCATTTATACTCCTTTTTTTACCACATAAAATGAAAGGCAGAAAGTGAACGAAAAGCATGAGAACGTTGTTGAATTAGTTTAGGCCCAGTACGGCCTCAAAATAATTTAAATTTCACCTTTTCCATGCTGAATCAAAAAAGTAGTGATTTTCTCTATCCCTAGGTTTGAAACTCCAATACAGCAGTAGACATACTGAGTGACTTCCTAGACTCAGATAACTACAATGGACACACTGAACAGAATTCGACTAATAGATCAATGGTTTATTCAGTCTGTATTGGTAACAAACATTATCGCAAAGCAGGGATTTAAACCAAGGATGTGCTTGCCAGTGTTTTTTACTCAGCTGCAACGTGTAGCTTCAAATGGTAGCCATGATATATTAATTTGTACATATCATACTTACCTATAACTAATTATATGAGAAACCAGGAAACAGGGACATTCATTTTACAATTGTCAGTGATCACTAGGTCGAGGTTCCTGGAATTGTCACTCCAGAGACAGAGAGAACAAGAGAAATCACAAGGCTAGAAACTGGATTGCAGGCTGGCAGAATGATGTGCAATGTTTGGGTAGGTGAGGTCTAACAAAGTCAAGGTCAGGCCAATGTCATACAAGGGACAACAGGGTAGTGTGTTCTTTTTGTTTCTCCTTTTTATTTGGCTTAGACATTGTTAAATGAAATATTAATCAGCAAACTAAATTAATGTTGAACTTTTCTATAGCAGGGGAAATGAAGGCATCATCACACATTTGAAGATTCATTTTTTGTCTTCTGTTAACACCAAGGATATGGAGAAAACTGAGGAGATCCTTAGACAAGGATTGTCATCATCTTTGAGTGACCACCCTGTACAAGTATATACCTATGGTAATATCACATCTGCTATTCTTGCAGGTATGTTCATTCTCCACATGGTAGTTCTTGTTAGAAAGCTAAAGTTCATATTAGTAGTAACTGAACATATAAATTGCCCTAGAAAAAGTTGGACAAAATGTTATTTAAGTGTTAAAGTGTACCCGAGAGCAAGAATCAGAAAGATTTTATACTTACCCATGAGCACCACTGCGTCCCTCGCTGTCCTCCTGGGTGGCTCCGTTCAGCTACAAACGGCCCCGGTAATCTGGCACAGAGCCCAACTGACACAACTAACCCAGATTACCATGGTTGATTGCGGCTGAACAGAGCCACCTGGGAGGACAGCGAGGGATGCAGTGGTGCTCATGGGGCTGTAGGAAGCCCAGAGTAAGTAAGTATAAAACTGTTGTTATGCCTTGTGGTCTTAGTGGAGATGACCCGAAACCTCTGGCCTGATGGGAGCTGCCTGAAGAAATGGTGGCCTGGATGTGAGGGATCGCTGGCAATCCTCAGAGCTCTGGAGTGCAGTCTGGTGTTGTAAATAAGAAGCTCCTAGGCAATGCTTAACTTTTTCAGTTGACAAAAAAAGAATAGTCTGTTACACTTTCCTGTGGGTGGTGGCGGTATTGACCTTCCAGCTCAGGTCAATAGAGATGGTTGTCTCCAGGAGGTGGTCGCAGGGTATGCTTGCAACTTCTGTACCATCAATGTAGATTGGAGGTGGGGTGGGAGCTTGCTTCCTAAAGTAAGTGATCCTTTCAATGGTTTTGTCAGTGTTGAGGACCAGCCTGTTCTCTCTACACAAGTGGCATATTCTGTCATCCTGCTGACGGTAAGTCTGCTTGTCATTTTTGGTAATGAGGCCAACTATGGAGGTGTCATCAGCGAATTTGGAGACTTTGTCAGAGTCTGATGTTGATCTGTAGCTGTTCATATAGAGGGAGAACAGGATTGGTGACAGGATGCAGCCTTGTGGGGCCCCTACGACTCAGGAATGATGTATCACACCAACAAAGCAGATGATAGCCAAGATTCTCTGCTTTTTAACACTACTTAGATTCGAACTACAAACAAACCGAATTGGCAGTACAGGTAATAATATTCATAAGATTTTGTCCGAAAGGACCTGACCTAGTGTACTGAAAATGAAGCAATGCATTGCTCCATGGGTTGCCCAAGTCATTATGGGTTACCTCAATGGCAAAAAAAGCCTTGGTGCAAGTGGGAGGTCCTTGCTTACCCCCCCCCCCCCCCCCACACACACACACACACACACACACACACACACACAGACACACACAGCAGTAACAAATGTATTGAAGATAAAAACTGTGTGGGGTGTAGCTATTCCCACTGCAGGAGAGAGGTCAGTTGTGTGTTGAGGGATGGTCCCACTCAACCACAACTAAAATACAGACCATGGGTGCACTCAATTTCAATAAAGCATAGGTCACAATAGTTTGCCTACTGCTATGCACCTCATTGGGCTGTATTGCTGGGGGATGTTATGTTGGTGGTGGGATGTGCTGCTATTTTTTATTTTTTGTACACTGTTAATTTGTCCTGACGACACTCATATAGATTGAAACTAGTTGACACTAACACTGTATATATAAATAGGCACAGCCTTACAGCCTTTATGATTACCCTTACAACCTCAGAAATGTTTCCCTTTCATGAAGGTTATGTTATTGGTCCAGCTGCATGAGGTGCAGAGCAGTAGGCAAACTATTGTGACCTATGCGTTATTGAAATTTAGTGCACCCATTTGTATTTGCTGGTCTGTGTTTTAGTTGTGGTTGAGTGGGACCATCCCTCCTGAAGTGAGAATAGCTACACCCCACACAGTTTTTATCTTTAATAAATTTGTTACTGCTGTGTGTGTGGGGGGGATAAGCAGGGACCTCACACTTGCACTGAGGCTTTTTTGCCATTGAGGTAACCCATAAGTCATTAAACACTGCTGACTTAGGCAACCCACGGAGCAATACATTGCATCATTTTCAGTACACTAGGTCAGGTCCTGATGGACTACATAGATTTCCAAAGTAAGAAAATATATTTTAACCACTCTGTCCTCCTTGACGTAGTTCTACGTCAAGGAGGACATGTGCGCTCCCGGCCGCGAATTCGTTAGCCCAGGAATCAAGGAATTGGTCCATGGTGCCCGATCACTGACTCCTCTCCCCGGCATGAAAAAGCGACAGCTTCTCTCGGAAGCTTCGCTTTTTCTGACTCCTATGTCCCTCTAAGCATACATGTTACACTTAGAGTGACGTCATGTAAACAAACTCAAGGTTGCCATCTGGCCACAAAGTAAAACTACATCTAAAAGTTAAAAAAAAATTAAAATACACATATATTTCCCCAAATCAAATACTATTTACATCCCACCCTCCCAACAATACCCACATAAAATGTTTAATAATAAAAAAAAAAAACACATAAATATTTACCTAAGGGTCTAAACTTTTTAAATATCTATGTAAAGATGAAATATTTCTATTTTTTTATTTTTATAAGCTTGTAAATAGTGATGGATGCAAAATGGAAAAAATGCTCTTTTATTTCCAAATAAAATATTGTCGCCATACATTATGATAGGGACACAATTTAAATGGTGAAATAACCGGGACAAATGGGCAAATACAATACGTGGGTTTTAATTATGGAGGCATGTATTATTTTAAAACTATAATGGCTGAAAACTGAGAAATAATGAATTTTTTCAGTTTTTCTCTTATTCTTACTGTTAAAATGCATTTACAGTAAAGTAGCTCTTAGCATAATGTACCACCCAAAGAAAGCCTAACTGGTGGTGGAAAAAACAAGATATAGATCAGTTCATTGTGATAAGTAGTGATAAAGTTTATAGGCTAATGAATGGGAGGTGAACATTGCTCGGATGTATAAAGTGAAAACGACCGAGGGCTTAAGTGGTTAAACAAGGGGGCAGTCAAATTTGATACACGGTATAATACAAAGTATCAAAAAGAGATTCATTCAAATTCCAGAAGTGACTTCATGTCATAGCTGTGTTTGTGTGAAAGCTGCTACCACTTCCTCATTCACAGTTACCTAGTACTAGAGGAGGGTCTGTGGTACAGGTAATATTACACAATATTACAATAGTAATATTACACAATCCATACAACATATAATCCTTTTAAAGGATACCCGAACTGACATGTGACATGATGAGACATGTGAAGGTACAGTGCCTAGCACACAAATAACTATGCTGTGTTCCTTTTTTTCTTTTTCTGCCTGAAAGAGTTAAATATCAGGTATGTAAGTGGCTGACTCAGTCCTGACTCAGGAAGTGACTACAGTGTGACCCTCACTGATAAGAAAATTCCCCTTTTTACCTCTTTCTTGCTCTCAGAAGCCATTTTCTGCTAGGAAAGTGTTTTATAGTTGGAATTTCTTATCAGTAAGGGTCACACTGTAGTTACTTCCTGTGTGAGTCAGAACTGAGTCAGCCACTTACATACCTGATATTTAACTCTTTCAGGCAGAGAAAGTCAGATTAAGACTGAAGCTCATTTTCTGAGATGCTTCACTTCTGGGTCACACTCAGATTTTGAATCTTATATTAGTTGTACACTGTAAAACATTTATATAAGGCTTTTTCAAAGCCATTCCTGTGTAATTATACTAGTACCTTGTATGAATACCAGAAATAGGCACTTAAAGGATACCCAAATTGACATGTGACATGATGAGATAGACATGTGTATGTACAGTGCCTAGCACACAAATACCTATGCTGTGTTCCTTTTTTCTTTCTCTGCCTGAAAGAGTTAAATATCAGGTATGTAAGTGGCTGACTCAGTCCTGACTCAGGAAGTGACTACAGTGTGACCCTCACTGATAAGAAAATTCCCCTTTTTACCTCTTTCTTGCTCTCAGAAGCCATTTTCTGCTAGGAAAGTGTTTTATAGTTGGAATTTCTTATCAGTAAGGGTCACACTGTAGTCACTTCCTGTGTGAGTCAGAACTGAGTCAGCCACTTACATACCTGATATTTAACTCTTTCAGGCAGAGAAAGAAAAAAGGAACACAGCATAGGTATTTGTGTGCTAGGCACTGTACATACACATGTCTATCTCATCATGTCACATGTCAATTTGGGTATCCTTTAAGTGCCTATTTCTGGTATTCATACAAGGTACTAGTATAATTACACAGGAATGGCTTTGAAAAAGCCTTATATAAATGTTTTACAGTGTACAACTAATATAAGATTCAAAATCTGAGTGTGACCCAGAAGTGAAGCATCTCAGAAAATGAGCTTCAGTCTTAATCTGACATTGAAGTTTTGCTTCCAAAAACAGTTTTCATACATCACATGATAATATAGGGCTGGTTTGATCTGAAAAGTGTATGATAATTTCCTTGTTTGGCACTTAGGTTTTGAGAAGCTGTTGTAAATGCAAAAGAGTTAAAATGTAGAAAGCTAATGTGTAAGGAGCAGAAATAACAAAGATACTGAATGTTTGCCAGCACAGCACTGTAATCTGAGCAATGGCCGAGGAGGGCATGTTCTTTTTTCAGATGCCAAGAGCGATTGAAGTAAATGAAAAGTTATTAAAAAATGGGGGAGGAAAAATTACAGAGAGATGATTAAGGAGCAGTCTGCATGTGGAGCTTTAATGGAGAACAATAACTCTCTTTCTAAGAACATTAGGTCCATGTTTATGATGTCTTCTAGTCTGAACATAGGCATGAGTGTATCTTGCCTTAAAAAAACACTGCCTTTGAAAACATGCTATTAAAAGGCAGCTTCACTGCATTCTTGACCTTGGAGGGACAACCCAGAACTAATTTGTAGTTTAAAAAATAGCTTAAAGGACAGGCTGCTTAGAGGACACAACGGGAATCTCAATGTCAAATAAAAAAACTATAGTTACATCAAATAATAAAAGCAAAACATTGGGTATCCAATCCATCAGCATGATTATAGCATACGGATCAAAATAGCGTAGTTTATTAGTCCTTGTTTGTCCTTGTTCGCCTAGGAGTGAATTTGTTGAGAGTATCCATTAATGGGAAGATTAGAAATTATCGTCAGTGTTGTCCACTTGTAAATAATCTTTGTCATTGGAGAATGATGGACTTTAAATTGTTTGGAAATGGCAACAATTTTCTTCCTAAGATCATTGCTCGTGTATTTTGGTATGGTGTTAACAAACATTTTAATTCTCCAAACCAGAAAACTGCCAAAACTTCTTCTCCAGAGGTGATAACAGTTGCTGATGATCAGTTTATCAAGTAGAGTCATAACTACACTGAAATGGCCACATTCTGTGCCCCCCACAAGCCAATCTCAAGAAAATAGGTACATATATTTTAAAAAACCTCCCCCAGTGCCTTGCAAAAGCTGTCCCTGCCACCTCCTCCTGCCATGCAGAGTAGCAAAGGGATCAGGTGTAATATTTACCTGCTTCCAGGCGCTGCAAGTTTCCTATGTGGACATACGAATGCCTTCTGCTGCCATTCGCAGCTGCTGGTCACGTGATATTGAGGAGACGGTGAATGGCAACAGGTATTGTTCAGCTGAGCACATAGGAAACTCGTATCACCTGGAAGCAGGTAGATATTATACCTGCTCCATGCGCTACTTTGTATGGCGGGAGGAGGTGGCGGAAGCAGGGTTTGTAAGTTAATTGGTGAGGTTTTTTTAAAGAAATATACATACCTATTTTCTTGACATTTCCTGCACTTGTGGGCAGGGAGGGGAGCAGGCCCCCAAAGCCCCGGGCCCCCCTGCCATGGCTGGGTCACAGGGGCTATTGTTACGCCCATGCCTGGTTGCTATTTACCCACTTAATTTCTATGGAGGTGGTAAGGATGTACTTTTTCCTGCTTCTGCATTTTCACTTTTTGAAACTTTCACTTTAACGTTTTTGTTAAATAAATAATAACACGGTGTAATATGTGAGGTTGTATTTTCTTCATGTTAAGATCTGCCAAAGACTAGATGATTTTTATGTTCTTTTGTGCAAAACCTTTTTTTCTCTCATAACTGTACTTGCAAAAAAAGTATTGTAGATATTTTAAAACACAGACATTTTTTGGTGCAAGATAAAACATTTGCTAAATACACACTAATCCTGAACATGTCTGCATGAGTGTAATACCAGTAGTCACAATGCTGTGCTACTTGCAAAAGAAGTATTGTAGATGAAAGATTTAAAAACACAGCTTGGTAGAAGAACATTTTTTGTAATATCATTAGATTTTCCTGATACAAAACAATAAATAAATAAATACATCAAAAATAGCATACATCAAAAATATAATCAAACCTATAATCAGAAAATAAAACTCAGTAAAACACAATAAAAAAAAGAAAATGAGAAAAACTCTTCATCAGAGAGCATTAACTCTTTATATTCATCTGAATTCTTAAACTCAAGCCATCCCAACTATTTTGTGCAAAGCTTAGACCCCCCCCCCCTCTAGTGGTGCCTAACCTTAACACCCCCTTATCCCCCTAACAACAATCTGATAAATTTCAATTCAATTGCAGCAGCCCTCTATATGTGTAATGGCTTTCTATATTATAGTAAATAACAATTGCGCCCACATATATCGATAAATAACAATTGCATTCATTTTGGCCGCAACTTTTTCAACTGCTCCTCCTCCAGCACTTATCATCAGCCCCAGAGAACATTAAGGTCAGCCTACCAGGGGTCCTATACCATTGAGATAATATCTCAAAATTATTCTCCTTTGTCCTAGAGCATACAGCGCTCGCGTGAGACAAGACACATATTTTTGATCTCTGCTGGTCATAAATAGAAATGCCCAGGTCCTCTTCTCACCTCCAAAAGTACACAGGAAAATCATTACTCATGCCCTCTATCAAAAATGTATAGAACTGTAATGAACAGCGGAGATGCCGCCGCGTGGTCTAGTGACAGGGCGGCTATCTCCTCGTTCAGACCGGCGGTTTCCGCGCAGCGACACGCGTCTGGCTTGTCTGGACCTTCTAGTGCACACAGATGAAAAGCTACACGTGCGCGCGCCAGGCGACAGGACATTTATACCAGCAGAAGGGGAATCAGCTGATCAGGCCGATCAGCTGATCCCAGCTGGACTCTGGATTGGCTGAGTGGCTCGTGCGGAGCTGCACAGCACTGCAAGTATATATAGATCTTGCTTGTCAGTTGCTGGTTGTCTGCCGTTGCGAATACTTACGTGTGAGCACTCAGTCCTCAGTCAGGTCTTCTAACAGATGTGTTAGATCCAGCAGGAGCTGGGAATTCACACTTAGCCAGATTACCTTTGTTTATACTCTGTTGTACTCTAGACCAGGGTGTTGAGACCAAGGACCTCACACCCAAGCTTAGGATTGCTGTGTCATTACTCTGTTATATTCTAGACCAGTTCCAGGGTGTTGAGACCAAGGACCTCACACCCAAGCTTAGGATTGCTGTGTCATTACTCTGTTATACTTTAGACCAGTTCCCGGGTGTCGAGACCAAGGACCTCACACCTCAGATTAGAATTGTGCTTATGTATATCTGTTATGACCTTCTGCTTTGCTGACCTCTCTCTTGCTTTCTGATTCGGTACCTCTGCCCATCTGTCTACCAGTTACTGACCCTGCTTGTATCCGGTTACCGAATCAGTCTTCTGTCTTTGTACCTTATATGCTCGTGTGTTGCCGACCTGGCCTGTCTGACCTTCCTGGCTGTCACTCATTCTCCGAGTGATTAGTCTGTCTGTACTTCCTTGGCACTAATCCACCAGGTGTCAGTTAGCGGCAAGGACCTCCTGTACCTCAGAGAGGCCTTCCTACAGTGCAGTCAGTGGTCTCTTCCCATTAGTAGTCCATTGGCTGCAGTACAGTCTGATTCCATTCCATCAGGGAACCACTGGCTGCTGTGGTGTCTGTATCTCCCGCTCCACGGGAGATAGCCTTCTACTGTTGCACCCAAACACTTACACATTATTAGGTGTCCAGAGGTTAGTCATACTTTTATTGTTGGTGATTCTGCAGATCATCAATAGTCAGGTATACATCTGTATTCTTGGTGATGCTGCAGATCACCAATAATAAGATTCTCTCTGTGTGCTGACACCAATCGTTACAAGAACAAAGAGATCCTATGACTGGGAATCTCCTCCATTACAAAAAGTTTCTCAAAACATGAGAGATCTCAATTACACCTAATTTTACTCCATATCTTCAAAAAAAAATGTTCCAATTGTCTATGTCTCCAAAAATCAAATGAGAACTGACCATACTCCTCACGAAGAGTCAATAACGATTTCAACGACCTCCTTTCCAACACTTGACCAAACCTTTAACCACCAACTCTATTCTATTCCAAGATCCAAAGAAGTTCTACTCCAACCCAGGTTCAAAGAAAGGAAAATCAGTCAAAGGAGCCAAAGGAGACCACTCTTTAGCCCATTCCCTCTTCTTATTGATCCTTTCCCAGACTTTCAAAGTATTCTTCATCCAATTTGGAGTCCCGGGAGACAATCCTCTATATTTCCCAAAAGCCAAACTTCATGTAACGATCGGTGTCAGCACACAGAGAGAATCTGATTATTGATGATCTGCAGAATCATCAACAATACAGATGTATACTTGATTATGGATGATCTGCAGAATCACCAATAATACAAGTATGACTAACCTCTGGACACCTAATAAAGTGTAAGTGTTTGGTGTAACTGTAGGCTATCTCCCGTGAGGCGGGAGATACAGGCAGCTTGGCCGAGAACCACCTGAGGGGCAGGTGGCTCTGGGAAGTGCAGGGACTATCTCCTTGAGAGAGGGAATAGTGAGAACCTGGCAACCAGGGATATCTGGAGATCAGATATAGACTGTACTGCAGCCAGGGGACTCCAGGGGAAGAGGCCACTGGCTGCTAACCGGCCGGACTCTCTGAGGAGCAGGAGTCCTAGTTGCAACTGACACTTGGTGGAATTGTGTCACTGCTAGTACAGATAGACTGAGCACTCAAGGGGTGAGTGACAGCCTGGAAGGTCGGGCAGGCCAGGTCGGCAACACACGAGCAGATAAGGTACAGAGACAGAAGGCTGATTCGGTAACCGGGTACAGGCAGGGTCTGGCAACAGGTAGACAGATATGCAGAGGTCCCGAATCAGAAAGCAATAGAGAGGTCAACAGAGCAAATAGTCATAACAGAAATAGAGCAGAGTCCTAGTCTGAGGTGTGAGGTCCGTGGTCTTGACACCCAGGAACTAGTCTAAAGTATAACACAGTAATGACACAGTAATCCTAAGCTTGGGTGTGAAGTCCTTGGTCACAACACCCCGGAACTGGTCTAAAGTATAACACAGTAATGACACAGTAATCCTAAGCTTGGGTGTGAGGTCCTTGGTCACAACACCCCGGAACTGGTCTAAAGTATAACACAGCAATGACACAGTAATCCTAAGCTTGGGTGTGAGGTCCTTGGTCACAACACCCCGGAACTGGTCTAAAGTATAACACAGCAATGACACAGTAATCCTAAACTTGGGTGTGAGGTCCTTGGTCACAACACCCTGGAACTGGTCTAAAGTATAACACAAGTGTAATCTGGCTAAGTGTGAATTCCCAGGTCCACCTGGTTCTAACACACTGTGGGATCTGACTGAGGTCTGAGTGCTCACCCGTAAGTATTCGCAACGGCAGACAACCTGAGACTGACCAGCGAGATCTATATATAGTGCAGCGCTCCTCAGCGCCGCCCAGCGCCACTCAGCCAATCAACAGCTGCGCTGGGATCAGCTGATCGACCTGATCAGCTGATCCCTCTCCTACTGGCATAAAGGTCCTGCCTCCCAGCGCGCGCACGTAGCTCTCCATCTGTGTGCACTAGAAGGCTCAGACAAACCAGATGCATGCTGCTGTGCGGAAACCGCCGGTCTGAACGCGGACACAGCCGCTCCGCTGCCAGACCGCGCGACGGCATCTCCGCAATCCATTACACTTCAGCTCCCAAATCTCTACCAACCAGCATTTTCTCCACCCCACCCATTTCTTATCTTTTATTCCATATGTCCAGTCCAACAATCTACCTAGCATACATGCTTGGTAATAAACCTTAGGATTTGCAAACCCATTCCCCCCTACTCCTTGGGCCTATTCAAAATCCCATAGGGTATCCTATTCAAAGGCATGTTAACTTCGATAAGGCGTGATATCTTTGATAAGGTGTGATATTTGAGTTATCACGGTTTAGTGAATCAAGCCCCATGCGTGTTTGTATGAAGAAAAAGTAGCACAGTGCTTCACAGCTGTCAGGTTTTTTTTTTTTTTTTGCATTTGAAAAACACATTTAAAGAGAAACTGTGACCAAGAATTGAACTTCATCCCAATCAGTAGCTGATACCCCCTTTTACATGAGAAATCTATTCCTTTTCACAAATGGATCATCAGGGGGCTCTGTATGGCTGATATTGTGTTGAAGCCCCTCCCACAGGAGACTGTGAGGACCATTTTCCTGGCAGTTTCCTGTCTGTGAACCTCGTTGCATTGTAGGAAATAGCTGTTTATAGCTGTTTCCAACTGCCAAAAAAGCAAGTAGCAGGTACTTCCAGTGAAATCACCTGCCAACAGTAAAAATGTCACCATGTGATAAATGTCAGAATGTAAATCAAGGAGAGGAAAGCTTTTACAATGGGCAAACACTGACTAAATCATTTATACATAATTATTGTAAAAATTAAGCACTTTTTTATTACATAATTTTCACTTGAGATCCTCTTTAAGACTAAACTGTTACTAGAAAATTGATTAACACTGATTCAGCAAATGTGCTCCCTGCTTTAATGTTGTATAAATCAAATCAAACTCTAAAATGGATGCAATCCCTGCCCACAGATTCTTTGTATATAGTTACAGCTGCATACAGTCTGATCAGTTGGCTGCTACTACTAAAATAGAAAAGAGATATACCTGTTCTTACCTTGCCTTGTTTGGTGTGCTATGGCACCATAAGAGAGCCATGACATTACAGAGAAGACCACCCTTCCTATGAAATACATACAGATCAACATTGGTTAATTCCTGCTATGGTCACTTTAGCCTGAAGGGCTATTGCTCCCGTCAAATTTGTAAATGACATTTGATGAATGCGCAGCCATAACGTCTAGCACACCCACATTTTTTACGTCAGTCACAAACAGGGCCATTTCAGGCCATTGCCTGTAGTGTCATTGGTCCTAGGGATGCCATGCTAGGATTAAGTCCTACCCAGATTAAGCTTTGTCCCAAACTTAATCCCCTGAATAAAGCCCCACTCTTAAACTCTGGATTAAGCCCACCCTGACTGTAACCCCAACCCTAAATGAGACCCTGCCCCCCAAATGAAGCCCTCCCCCACCCCCCACACAGGTGTTTGTTCACAAGCTTCTACTGCCTGTGTACAGCAGCAGGAAGTTTGGTGTCCTCAAGAGCTCCAGCATTACCAGCCCCTGGAGAGCAAACACCACAAGTTCCGGGTAGTGCCTCTCTGTACCTCCCTCTGTCCCTTTGTGCCTCCTTCTGTGCCATCTCTGTCCCCTTGTGTCACCCGCTGCCCCCCTTTGTGACTCCTCCTGCCTCCCTGTGCCTTCTTCTGCCCCCTTGTGTCACTCTGCCCCCTTAAACTTTCCTCTGTACCACTGTGCTTCCTTGTGCCTCCTTCTGCCCCCCTTCGTGCCTCGTTTTCTTCCTTCTGTCTTCCTTTGTGCCTCTTACTATCCCCTTGTGCTTCCAACTGTCCCCCTGGGCCTCCTTCTGCCCCCCCCCCCATGCCTCTCTCGGTCTCCTTTTGTCCCTACTTCTGTTCTCTATTGTGTCTTCTTCTGCCCCTCTGTGCCACCTCTGCCCCCTGTGTCCCCCTTTGTGCCTCATTCTGTCCTTCTTTGTGCCTCCTTCTTCTTTGTGCTGTCTGTGCCTCTCTTTGTGCCTCCTTCTGTCCCCATTTAGCCTTCTTCTTAGCCTCCTTCTGTCCCACTGGGCAACATCTGCCTCCCTCTGCCCCCCTTTTGTGCCTCCTTTTGTCCCCCCTTTGTGCCTCCTTCTGCCCACCTCCTGCACTCTCCCAGCCTAGAGTTTAAATGCAGAGTATAATAGTGAAACCTGTGCTCTAACCTCCACAGTGGAGTCCAGTGCTGTGCCTGTGAGACCATCCTGTAAGACAAAAAGAAAAATTTGAGAGCCCCAAATATTGTAATACTGTTGATTGGTATTAGTAGCAATGAATAGTAGAAATTTTACTCACAAACATGGGTTTCTGCCACAGGCATTCTGAGGCATGTGTAAAGTGTATGGTTGATTGGCTGTAAAACCGTTCAATTATTTGAGTGCAGGATAATCAGCACTAAGCTTACGGTATATGCTAAGGCTCTCCTGAGGTTTGCTCTAGCCTTAAAGAGAACCCAAGGTGAAAGTAAACTGATAAGATAACAATTACAGTATATTTATCCTCCTACTCCTAAAAATTACTTGTTTAAGTATCCCAGGGTTTTCTTTTATATTTAAACATTTACAAAGTAGGTTGGATGTACAGTCTCTTATCAGTTGCAACCTATTTAGTGTCCCAGAGTTAGAAAAAAGTCAATAGATCATGTATTTTATCTCTCCCTGTCCTCAGAAGTAATATTCTACCAGGAAAATGTTTATGGCTGTAATTTTCTTATTAGTGATGTTTACTATATTCCCAACAAGGTACAGACATGACAAAAGCTGTCAATTCCATGCCTAGAAATTAACTCTTTCAGGCAGCAAAATAAAACAAGTAAAACAGCCTGGTTATTTATAGTTTTTGTGCAGTACATATACAAGTTTATCTCATCCTCTCACATAGATTGTGAGCTCCTCTGAGGGACAGTAAGTGACAAGACTATACTTTCTGTACATCGCTGCGTAAGATGTCGGCGCTATATAAATATATATACTAATACTATATTATATATACTAAATAATAATAATAATAATAATATCACCTCAGGTACACTTTAAGTGTTGAAATACATCAGTGCCGGGGTATGTGAACTATACCACATTCTGATGCTCACGAAATAATGACCATGAAACAGGGCAGAGACCTTAACCTACTGCCACTGTTATCTACTTATTAATTGTATGTGGGGTCTGTCAGCTGTGGTGCCAGACTGTCACTATATTGCGCAGATTAAGTAGCTAAAGTATTAGAATGTAGAAGAAAACTGCTAAGAACCCTCAAGATAGCGAGGGGGGGGGGGGACAGTAATAGTGGGAATACACGGGTCGACCGGCCGGCCCCCGCCGGTTAGCCGCCGGATCGATCAGCCGCCGGATCGACCCCAGCCGTGCCCCCGCCGCGTCCCCGCTCGTCCGCGCGGGTTGATTGCCGCACGTCCCTGCCGGCGCTTCCTTATCAGTGCTCGATTCCCTGCCATTGTCCGCCGGCGGGAATCGAGCGGGCGAGGGTCGAGTGGCTTGATCAGGCCAGCTGAATATTATCAGCTGGCCGAATCAGCTGGTCGATACACGGTACAGAAATGTACCGTGTATCCCCAGCATAAGACTGTGGTAGTGGGTGAGAGGACTGTGCTATGGTTATTAGCTTAGACACTGTGTAGGAAGAAATTGGGTTGGGCTACAATAATGTCAGGTGAATGAAGCAAGTTTTTCCAGGATAGCTATATTAGGGTAAAAGTAGATAGAAACTTTTAGTACACTCTCATTTCTCATTTTTAGTAAAAGGGGTACTTAGCAGTGGTGTTAAAAGCAGCTAAAGACACGGTTTAGCTATCTTGGTGCAAACACAGTCCACATTTTCGAGTGCATTAAAAAAATGCTGTAAAACGTCTGTGTGAACAAAACTAAAGTGGTTATCACACTGTTGTTACTAGGATACAGTGAGGAAACAATAGCCCCCACTGGCACTGCAGTGGCAGGGGGGACACAGCAGCTGGGGGGGGGGGGGCGCAAAGGGTCTTGTACTATAATATATACTGTAATAATGCAGAAAGTGCAGCGGAAGCCGTATACATTACTAACTCCAGCGAATGTGTCTCCTCCACTTCCTGGTTAGTTAGCAAGTGCTGTGCAGACAATCACCATGCGGCTTCAGCCCCCGCATGGTGATTGTCTGGCTACACTACATTTGTTAACTAACCAGAAAGTGGAGGAGGTTCGAGTCGACCACCAGAGCAGGTAATGTATAAGGCCTCCGACTTCTGCTGCACTTACTTTGGGCATAAGTCTGGGCCCCCCAGCTTACGCAGACAGATCTCTGCAGGGTGGCCCGGCCAGCTATAGTTACACCCCTGCTAGGACTCTCACTACAAGCTCACAGGCAGTACTTGTAGACTGCAGTGAGAACTGGTAAATTGTTCACTTTTCCCTTATAGTTCCCTTATACACCAAGCTTTGCTTTTTTTAGTAGGAGGGCTTTTTGGTCCCTTTTATCCCCCTATACATTCCTAGTAGTTTGGGTCACCCTGAGCTGCTTGGTTACTCAGTTCCTTTATAGTTACTGTAGATGGTGATACAATAATATTACAACCTTGTTTTTCATTTCTCTACAGATGATAAAGGCCTCTCCTTTTACTCTATAGGTCTAAAGTCAGGTAAGCTAATAAACTACTGAGCATTTGCCTGCATTTATGTTGTCCGCTTTTACGCCACGTTAGAAAGAGGCCGTTACACTGCAACTCACTACTGTGAACGTGGCCTCAATCTCAATTTAAGGAACCAGAGTCGAAAAGAGTAGAAGAAATGGGGGATGAGGCATGTATGGGGAGTTGTCCTGATGTACCCTGTTCTCCTCCATCCCGCTCCTTTATTCAAGTAATTTAAAAACAAACAAGGGATGAGCATGCATAGTTACAGCAATTAATATTGCTCGTAAGACCACTATTGGTACAGACAGGGGGGATAGGTCATAGACCTGAAGTAATAACTAGGAACACCAAAGAAAAAGAGCACCCCTTATTATCATTATATACAATGTTATGCACTTTCTATGAAAACATTGGTCAGGAGGCCAAAAAAGTAAATGCAAATGTCTTTATTAATACCAGCTACAAAAAATTAAAAACAAAACAGCCGTGCCTAGGTCATAGGCCCCTAATATAATTAAATATAATTATATTATATTAGGGGCCTATGACCTAGGCACGGCTGTTTTGTTTTTAATTTTTTTTGTACCTGGTATTAATAAAGACTTTTGCAGTTACTTTTTTGGCCTCCTGACCAATGTTTTCATAGAAAGTGCATAACATTGTATATAATGATAAAACGGGGTGCTCTTTTTCTTTGGTGTTCCTTTATTCAAGTAAATGCCCCCCGGCAGCCTGAGCCGGGTCTGGCATTAGTGCGCAGGCGCTGGCCCAGCTGCACGTGTCCTAAGTCGCGCAACCGTGGCCAGAAACCCTCTGCACATGACGTAGCTGTGACGTCATGTGCATGCACAGAACACTTCCGGATGCGGGCGCGTGATATAGGACGCTCGCAGCCGTGCCAGCGCCTGCGCACTAATGCCCGACCCGGCCGCTCCGAAAGAGAAGGGGCATTTATCAGCCAAAGCAGGGGGACGGAGGAGAATGAGGGGAGCGGTGAGCATCAGGACAGCTCCCCGTACATGCCTGCTCCTCCCCCCGGTTCTCCTACTCTTTTCGGCTCTGGTATCGCTTAATGTATAAAAATGCTGAGATGGGAGTGAATGCTTGTATACTATGTGTTTTGGCACTTTAATAAATATCAGTTCTGGGAACTGCATTACCAGAGCATTGGCATTTTAAAACAAGTGCAGGGAGAAGCTTCAAAACTGATCAGAAGGATGGAAGGTCTCACTTCACTTACCAGTAAACTGTGACTATTATATGAGAAAGTGGGCATAGACCCATAAATGTGTTTCCAATGTGTAGTAAGTGTGGTGGCTGGATAGTGAAATGGTTAAAGGCTCTGCCTCTTACACAGGAGACCTGGGTTAGAATCTCGGCTCTGCCTGTTAAGTAAACCAGCACCTATTCAGTAGGAGACCTTGGGCAAGTCTCCCTAACACTGCTACTGCCTACAGAGCGTGTCCTAGTGGCTGCAGCTCTGATGCTTTGAGTCCGCCAGGAGAAAAGCGCGATATAAATGTTCTGTGTTTGTTAGTAAAACTTTTTTCAATTACTTTAGTGTCATCATTGAGGTAAGCCACCTCTTTTTTTTTTTCAGTTTTAGCCGTTTTTCAAGGAGTACTGTAATGAAAAAAAGAGTTTCCCCCATCGCAGCTAACTTCCAGTGTTTGCGACTGTAATGTTGCAGGCCACTGCGGCATATGTGAGGGGGGGGGGGGCAGGGGGGGTTAAAGCACCAGGCAAGTTAAACACTTTTTTTCTTTACAGTGCTCATTTCATGCAGTATTATATCTTATCCCCTTTGTTCTATAAATACACTGTCTCTCCTCAGTCAACTCCAACTTTTTGTGACCATATGTACTTCAGCACACTAGGGGCCATATGCAATTCACTTTTTCTCCTGAGTTTTCTCCTAGGAGATCATTTTTCATCCTCAATTTAAATTGAGTTTTCAGTACATTGCAATGGAAAAAAGTACCACAAAGTAGGCGAAAACGTACTGTCAAAATGATGTACTTGTTTGCTTGCTGTGGGTGTAAAAGGCATTTTACTTACATTAACTTGTACATGTTAAGAGGCTCTAGCATGACGCTTTAATGCAGCGGCTTGCCGCTAAGAGGTTAAGCAACAGTTTCTAAGTGAAATGCTGGGCATGGAGCTGTCTTTAGTACCACACAAGAAATGTTTCATTATTATTTTTTATAAAATGAAATACAATTATGCAGCTCTCCCTCCCAACGAAGCTTTTTTAACCCCTTTATACTTAACTCCAGCTAGTATGGTTACGTCAGACAGCCATAAACCCTTCAGCCCCCCAGCACACCAGCCAGCATGGTATATATATTTATTTTTTTACATTTCCACCATAAACATAGTAAAAAAAATCTCAAACTGCACTATTCTGAGACGAGCAACAAGTCTTATCACCTGGATAAAGTTGATGATAAATTTAGCGCTCATTTGCCCTCACTTTTAATGTTAACGCCTCCCCACATCATATCTACTAATTGAATCAGCCCAAAAGAACTCGTGGACAATATTTTTTTTGTATATACTGCCAGGGAAGCTAATATTTGCATTTGCATATTTGAAGGAAGTAATCATGTCTTGTTACTTCAAGATGCAGATAGCGTCACATATTTGTGGTAAGCATTAAAGACAAGATGCTTTTAATGACTTGCCGTCCTATTTTTTAAAAAATTCCCTCTTAGCCTATTTTTGATTTCTTACTTATTAATATTTACTCAATTCAGTCTGATACTTTATTATTTTTGTATTTTCACAGGAAGCTGCCCATCTCAGTTATATTCCTGCAAGAACAGCCAATGCATCTTCAAGCAAAACCCAGAGTGCGATAGTATGCATGACTGCAAGGATGGATCAGATGAAAAGAACTGCAGTGAGTTTTTCAAAAATAGCTTTGGTCCAACTGGTGCAGTTGTATGATTAATATTGAAATGTATTCCTACAAATTGCATAAAGCTATATTGTGTTTGAATTATATTAAAGAGACACTGAAGCGAAAAAAAAAATTATGATATTATGATTTGTATGTGTAGTACAGCTAAGAAATAAAACATTAAGATCAGATACATCAGTCTAATTGTTTTCAGTACAGGAAGATTTAAGAAACTCCAGTTGTTATCTCTATGCAAAAAAGCCATTAATCTCTACGACTAAGTTAGTCGTGGAGAGGGCTGTAATCTGACTTTTATTATCTCAACTGTAAGTGAACTGTTTTCTTTTTATCTGCTAGAGGAGAAGTCATTACTTCACAGACTGCTTTGAAAGACTTATTTTGAAAGCTTAGTGTTGTGTAATCTGCACATATTAGAGAATGATGCAATGTTAGAAAAAACACTATATACCTGAAAATAAAAGTATGAGAATATTTTCTTTGCTGCTAATCTTCTAGTAATTATTCATAGTACACAACCAATTCATTATATCATATATTTTTTTTCGCTTCAGTGTCTCTTTAAATAAGAACTACAAACAGAAGCAAATTTACCAATATTATTTTGTTATATCTGGCTGGGCACTAACTGAAGGGACTGCTTGAAGGTACTGTAACACATAGCAACATGGTGGACAGACACTAGCTGGAGTCACTACAGAGGGATACACTAAGTGAGGCCCTATAACGGAGGCACTATGGCAGGAATCAGTAATGGAGGGCACTATGATAGGAAACAATATGTATGGATATATTATTGGTTAGTTTTGTGTTTTATCCGGATCTTAAAATGTGTTGTGGGCAAAAGGCTGTATATGTTAATTAATACACTAACTATAGTACCTTCCTGTTGTTCATAATATCTGCATATGACTGGAATTTTCCATTTGTAGGTAATATCTGTATGTCTTTAGAAAGGGTGTGTTCAGGGGCGTAGCAATAGGGGGTGCAGCGGTAGCGACCGCATCGGGGCCCTTGGGCCAGAGGGGCCCCGAAGGGCCCTCCCTCAACTACAGTATTCGCTCTCTATTGGTCCTGTGCTCATAATAATCACTTCTATATATACATTGAGTAGTGGTAAACATTAACAAGCTCTTCCCCATGCCCTTCTTGCACCTCTGACACTGTAGTTGCCATTGTCAGGTTTTGGTGCACCGTATCAATTGTTATGTATAGAGTGCCTGGGGGGCCCCATTGTAAAACTTGCATCGGGGCCCACAGCTCCTTAGCTACGCCACTGTGTGTGTTATTAGTAATATTTGCAAGTCATTGCTATCTGTGCATTTTTGGTATTCTCTGATTCTCAGTGGTATCTGCATGCCATTTATAATACCTATCTTTATTATTATACAGGTGAAACTCAAAAAGCTAAAATGTCGTGCAATTATTTTAGTAATTCAACTTAAAATGTGAAACTAATATATGAAATAGACTCATAACATGCAAAGCGAGATACAGTACAGTGGGATGCGAAAGTTTGGGCAACCTTGTTAATTGTCATTATTTTCCTGTATAAATTGTTGGTTGTTATGATAAAAAATGTCAGTTAAATATCTCATATAGGAGACACACACAGTGATATTCGAGAAGTGAAATGAAGTTTATTGGATTTACAGAAAGTGTGCACTAATTGTTGAAATAAAATTAGGCAGGTGCATAAATTTGGGCACTGTTGTCATTTTATTGATTCCAAAACCTTTAGAACTAATTATTGAAACTCAAATTCGCTTGGTAAGCTCAGTGACCCCTGACCTACATACACAGGTGAATCCAATCATGAGAAAGAGCATTTAAGGGGGTCAATTGTAAGTTTCCCTCCTCTTTTAATTTTCTCTGAAGAGTAGCATCATGGGGGTCTCAAAACAACTCTCAAATGACCTGAAGACAAAGATTGTTCACCATCATGGTTTAGGGGAAGGATACAGAAAGCCGCCTCAGAGATTTCAACTGTCTTTTTCCACAGTTAGGAACATATGAAGGAAATGGAAGACCACGGGATCAGTTCAAGTTAAGGCTCAAAGTGGCAGACCAAGAAAAATCTTTAAACCCACAGGGCAGCACCAATGACCTACAACATCATCTTTCTGCAGATGGAGTCACTGTGCGTCGTTCAACCATTCGGTGCACTTTACACAAGGAGATGCTGTATGCGAGAGTGATGCAGAGGAAGCCTTTTCTCCGCCCGCAGCACAAACATAGCCACTTGAGGTATGCTAAAACACATTTGGACAAGCCAGCTTCATTTTGGAATAAGGTGCTGTGGACCTATGAAACTAAAATTGAGTTATTTGGGCATAACAAGGGGCGTTATGCATTAGGGAAAACACATCATTCCAAGAAAAACATCTGCTACTTTCAGTAAAATATGGTGATGGTTCCATCATGCTGTGGGGCTGTGTGGCTAGAGCAGGGACTGGGACTCTTGTCAAAGTTGAGGGACGCATGGATTCCACTCAGTATCAGCAGATTCTGGAGACCAATGTCCAGGGATCAGTGACAAAGCTGAAGCTGCGACAGGGCTGGATCTTTCAACAAGACAACGACCCTAAACACTGCTCAAAATCTACTAAGGCATTCATGCAGAGGAACAAGTATGTTCTGGAATGGCCATCTCAGTCCCCAGACCTGAATATAATTGAAAATCTGTGGTGTGAGTTAAAGAGAGCTGTCCATGTTTGGAAGCCATCAAACCTGAATGAACGAGAGATGTTTTGTAAAGAGGAATGGTCCAATATAATAGAAAATATGTGGTGGGAGTTAAAGAGAGCTGTCCATGTTTGGAAGCCATCAAACCCGAATGAACTAGAGATGTTTTGTTAAGAGGAATGGTCCAAAATACCTTCAACCAGAATCCAGACTCTCATTGGAACCTACAGGAAGTGTTTAGAGGCTGTAATTTCTGCAAAAGAAGGAGCTACTAAATATTGATTTCATTTCTTTTTTTGTGGTGCCTAAATTTATGCAACTGCCTAATTTTGTTTAAACAATTATTGTACACTTTCTGTAAATCTCAAAAAACTTCATTTTACTTCTCAGATATCACTGTGTGTGTCTTCTATATGATATATTTAACCGACATTTTTTATTGTTACAACCAACAATTTATACAGGAAAATCATAACGAATAACAAGGTTGCCCAAACTTTCGCATCCCACTGTATTTCAAGCCTTTGTTATCATCAATCAAATCTCAGACCATTAGAATATTGTAAAAAATGTTCAATATTCAGGCTCTAATCAGCTAATTAATCCAAAACACCTGCAAAGGGTTCTTATTTCACATATTAGTTTCAACGTTTAAGTTGAATAACTGAAATAAATTTACTTTTGCATGATATTCTAATTTTTCGTGTTTCACCTGTAATTTGCTTGTTGTTATATCTGTCTATCATTAATATCTGTGAGTTATTAGTAATTTCTGCACATAAATTAATTTAGCCTTTTTTGCTTACTTAGTAAATTATTATGTATTTGCCATGTTTTTTTCCCCTCCATATACATTTTTTACAAGTCTGTATGTTTTTCCATAAGATCAAGTGTGACAGAGTGACCTGAGGATCAGTAATGCTTGCTCCTTGCCAAACAGTGTTAGCAAGTGTGCCACATATGTCCAGTGCCAATAGCATGTAACCTAGGTTAACATAATTGTATATTATAGATATCATTTGTGTTGCGCACAATTAGTCATAACTTTTTGCCTTGACACACTATGCCTCCATTGGAGCCCAGAGGTGCCCTAGATCTGCTGGATCCCTGACAATGGCGATGCTCCTGAGGAAAACATAATTCCCCTCTTGTCTTGAATACTGTTTATACTGTTTAGTGTTTTTTTCAGTATATCTGATTTAGTATTGAAGGGGCACTATGGCGAAAAATGTTAAAATGTAAAATATGTGCAAACATAAACAATATCAGTTACTTTTCTCCTATGTTGCTGTCACTTACAGTAGGTAGTAGAAATCTGACAGAAGCGACAGGTTTTGGACTAGCCCATCTCTTCATAGGGGATTCTCAGGGATTTATTTATTTTAAAAAGCACTTAGCGAATGGCAGTTGCTTTGTCCAACTGCCGAAAAACTGTGTAGGGAGCAGGGAAGCTGGCCAGTATCATTGTTTAAATCCTTTTTAGGAAATATCTTAATAAAGAATAAAAGCCTTGCTGAGAATCCACCATGAGGAGATGGACTAGTCCAAAACCTGTCGCTTCTGTCAGATTTCTACTACCTAATGTAAGTGAGAGCAACATAGGAGAAAAGTAATTTATGGCTCATTTTACTCTGGAAAAAAGGTACATCTTATTTGTCTTTTGTTTGCACATATTTTAAATTTAAATTTTTTTCGCCATAGTGCCCCTTTAAGAATTATCTACAGCATACATAAGCAACTAGCTTGTACATTTTTCTATTTTGGTTGTGAACAGGTTCATCAGCTGCAGTACTATGTACATATTGACAATCTCAAGACTTCTTGTTTAAAATATTTTTGTAACAAAAATTCAATGTCTAGAGGAGTCCTGTGAAAACATCCTCTAAAACTGATATTGAATAGGATGAAGCTGTTTTTATAGATGTAGACATCTCACATATGCAGGGCCGGTTCCAGACTTTTTGTTGCCTGAGGCAAACTTGTGAGAATGCACCCCCCCCCCCCCCAGTATAGGTAGCTAGTATAATTGCCCCAGTGCCTGCCCACTCCCCCCTCCCTCCCTCCCCGTGGCTGCCACTGTGTTACCTTCTGAACTGGTGGGGGGCGGCAGCTTTCTCTACGATCTTCCCCGGCCCTTCTCCTTTGTAATAGAAGATTTCTGAACTTCCGATCAGACAGGCACAGCAGTGCAACCCAGCTGCTGTGCAAAGGAAACAGAATAGCAGTTCCCATGGTAACGCAATATACATGAACTACTTACTTCCTGTATATCGCCGCTGAAGACAAGACAAGACAAGACAAATAACATTTATATCGCGCTTTTCTCCTGGCGGACTCAAAGCGCCAGAGCAGCAGCCACTAGGGCGCGCTCTATAGGCAGTAGCAGTGTTAGGAAGACTTGCCTAAGGTCTCCTACTGAATAGGTGCTGGCTTACTGAAGGGAACTGCTATTCTGTTTCCCTGCACAGCAGCTGGATTGCGCTTCTGTGCCTGTCTGATCGGAACTTCAGAAGTCTTCTATGATGCAGGAGAGGTGCCAGAGAGGATCATAGAGGATGCGGCCGCCACTGCCAGCTCAGAAGGCAACAGCGGCAGCTGCGGGGAGGAAGGGGGGGCGGGCAAGATGCCTCAGAGAGGGAGGGGGGGCAGTCATGATGCCACCCCAGGGCCCATTGCCGCCTGAGGAACCAGCCTCACTCAGCATCATGGGCAACCCAGCACTGCACATATGTTTCACATTTTGGTATTTAGATGAAGCGTTTTTTTGAGTTATGTTATAGATTACATATTTTGGCTGTGTATTCTTTGTTTGTATATATTTGAATCTGTTATTCTTGCAATACATATAGTTTTGTATAGCTATCACCCTCTTGATATTGAAAGACCCTTGCTTTAGTTTATACAATGATGTGATAATAGTGCTGCTTAATAGCAGTTGAGGGTGTAGCTGCAATTGTTTTGTGTGAGCTTAAGAGCAATGCTTAGTATAAAAGACATATGCTGGCTAGAGGTCCTTTTTTAAGTATTGAACTGACTTTTAATTTAAATGATCTAAATACCATGCTTCAGATTTTTTTTTTCTGCTTCCTAGTTTTCTAATGTTTTCTTTTTGCTGATATAGAAGCAAATTTTCACAACTATTTTCTAACTATTTACTTGCAATATTTATCTCATTTTTTATTTAAAAGCTCTGCTAATTTGATATTTTTTAACTATTTTTTTTTTTTCATTTTAATCTAAAGATTGTGGAACACGACCTGCAGTGCAGAAATCCAACAGAATAGTTGGTGGTTCAGATGCCAGTAAGGGAGAATTCCCATGGCAAGTAAGTCTAAGGGAGAACAATGAGCACTTCTGTGGGGCCACCATTATCAGCGGCAAGTGGCTGGTGTCTGCTGCCCACTGCTTTAATGAGTAAGTATGACTGGATTTTCCTAACTATTGAACAAGCAGATGGGGTTTCTCCAAAACAATAACAAATATTAACACAATAAAATAAGATAACAATGCCTACTTTTTTAGTTTGGCACTACATCTAAATTGTAAAACTCCTTTTACTGTGCCAGTGTGAAAACTATGTGCCAGGTGTACTCTAGTCTACAGGATATTTTTTATTTCTTAAAAAAAAGCAAAAAACAGGGACTTACAATCAATGAACTTTACACACCTCGCTCCAAACCGCTGTAAAGTGTCTATAGACTTTGTCCTCATGTCACAAATGTTCCTTATGTTCCATTTATTCAGTGCAGGTCTTCATTGCTGTATGTTTTAAATTCACACGCTCACTCTACTAAAGATTGCAGAAGAGTCTGCCAGGGTCTGGCAAAATCTATTTAAAAACACTTTTTAGTACATTGTTACATAGTTATTTGGGTTGAAAAAAGACATACGTCGATCAAGTTCACTCAGAAAATAAAGTACAACCAAATTCGGTGCTACATCGTTGGTACGACCAAAATGCATGACTTTTGCTACATCGTTGGTACGATCAAAATGCAGGACTTTTTTTTTTCAACATTGACTTTCATCTGCCATTTATGTGCCTATATAGCCATCCTATCCAGATCCTGTTGCAATATGACACTATCTTCCTGAGAGTTGATAATTCTGCACAATTTAGTATTATCTGCAAAAATAGCAGCATTGCTTTCTACTTTATGTACTAGGTCATTAATAAATAAATTGAAGAGTACTGGAACCAGTACTGACCCCTGTGGAACCCCACTGTTAACAGTCACCCATTTTGAATATGGTCCATTGACCACAACTTTTTGCTTTTTGTCCATTAGCCAGTTCTCTATCCATGCACACAGAGTCTTCCCCAGTCCATGCATCCTCAACTTTTGCCCCAGATTGTTGTGGGGACCAGTATTGAAGGCTTTGAAAAGGCAAAGTATATCACATCTACAGCATTCTCAATATCTGCACTAGCATTCACCACCTCATGAAAGCTAAGCATATTAATCAAACAAGATCTGTTCTTTGTAAAACCCTTGCTGATACTGAGAAATAATATTATTTTCTGTGATGAAGTCTTGTATAGCATCTCTTAGGAACCCCTCAAATATTTTGCACACAACTTATGGTAAGTTTACAGGTCTATAATATCCCGGATTTCCTCATGATTTTTTGCCTTTTTAAATAATGGGAAAATGTGGGCTGTACACCAATCTATTGGACCTATCCCACTTGAAAGAGTCACAAAAGATAAGATAAAGGGGTTTATCTATAACTAAATGTAATTCCCTTAGCACCCAAGGATGTATGCCATCCGGGCCAGGTGCCTTATCTGTTATGACGAAACATCATATCACCACTAGTTCATGAACTGAATCCACCCTACTCAAGTAAAATATTAAACTAGCCACTCACTATCCTTCATGAGGGAGTGTGTTGCTCAGCACTAAGCCAAATATAATATTTATACATTTGTATATGTTAGCAAAATTGTGCCGTTTGGGTGTAACAGAGTAGGTTTTCTTATTAGGAGAAAGGGTTAAGTACAAAGAAGCTATGTAAACATAGAAGAGGTGTTGTGTTCAGTAGTCAAAGAGGCAGGATAACTAAAACTAGTTTTATTTACAGGATTCACCAACTCTCTGTATAAGCAGTATCTTTACTCTGTGTTCCTAGGCAGAACATAACAGGAACCAATGACCCACAACAGTCCACATAATCTTATCCACCAATACAAGTAGAGCAGTGCCATCTACAGGACAACTGTATAAACACAACAGGAGGTTAAATTGTAAAGTGGCTGTCATAAAAAAAAAAATCTTGATTTATGTCACAGGCTTCATTTTCAGCCTAAGGTGGCTTAATCATCAATAGACAAATATGTCCTTTAATCCTATGTCCTAGGACCTTCAGTCCATTTTCAGATCTCACGTAACCAACAAATGCACATACATGACAGAAAATATAACTAGAAAGCAGAAACCTCTTGGCCAAGTGGTTACATAACATGCACAGGTCTAATTTAACTAGTTGCTTTTTTGGGTGTGACTCGTGTCCAAATTTTCCTCCATAAACATTCCAGGACGTGAGAGTCACACCTTGCACTAATCTCACTGCCGCTCTTGTGCGCATATGCACATGTCGTTTCCATGCATGCATAGTTTAAAAGTGAATGATTTCTCTATAGATTTCTATTTATCTCTCTTTTTTTTTTTTTTTTTTTTTTTTTAAGTTTCACAGATTTAAAGTGACTGTGAGACACTAAATAATAAAGTGTTATGGGGGCGAGGCAAATAATGTATTTTGAGGTTCACATGCACTAATGGACCGCCACTCACTTACTATATAAATCTTTATTATATCAAAGGTGATTTTACACAACAATAATTCCCTTCAAGCCCCCACCCCTTAAAAATCCCATCCCACGCTGGATTAACAGGAGCGCTCCTGGTCACACCATACACATCCAACCTTCATTCATCAACCATAGAATATTCCAATCCCTAATGGCTAATCAAATGGAGGTGATTGCATGACAACAATTCCGCCAAGGCAAGTCCGCCTATCTGTATTCACTCCGGAATATACAAATTTAATAATTCCTCATGCAGCACTTTGTCACAGTTCAGAGAATATCTTCAGCAACTGCGCCCAACCTCTGCAAATCACATATCTTTCAATGCTTCCTTATGGAGTTAATCACAGGCTTCCCTCGACACACCATACCATCATGAGCCCTCTGGCTCTCCACAAGGCTGTATGGCCTCTAGGGTGTTTCCCTCAGCATAAAGGTGTTACCTTCTCGCTGCCTCAGTTGATGGTCGTCAAGGCTTCTGACT
Organism: Hyperolius riggenbachi; assembly: GCF_040937935.1. Lineage (NCBI taxonomy): Eukaryota > Metazoa > Chordata > Amphibia > Anura > Hyperoliidae > Hyperolius > Hyperolius riggenbachi. Next base: position 294,501,177 of record NC_090646.1, on the reverse strand, counting down.
GCGGCGTCCCGCAGTATACAGGTACCTGTGTGTGTGTGATATTTTGCCGGCTTGTAACGTGTCATGCATCCCCTTCGTGCAGACGCCTGGAGTAGCTCTCCACCACCAGCGTATTGGCCACGCCCACATACGCGTTACGCCCACCAACGTGAGCTTCGTCGGTGTGATGACGCTGTGACTGGGTCATAGCGGGAACACCCTCTTCTATTTATAACAAAACTGTCTTCCTTCCACGCCTCCTTCTGGATCACTTCTGATTCTGCGCTCTATATCCTTATTGTGACTTTACTCCACAAATCCATCTTCTGATGTTATAGATAGTGCACTATCCAGGAACATGGCTACATGTCATAGAACCAATAGGGTCTCAAAGTTCGTGCTGTATAAAGTTTAGTAATCTGGCGCCTCTTTATTATTTTTATTTTCTTCATGGTGATTGCAGATATTTCAGTTGTCAAATATGTAGTGCATTTTTATACTCATATCTATCCCTTTTCCTCATTACTGTCCCATTTGCCACCATTAGCCTCCAAGCGGCCTGCACTTCTGCAGGCAGCTTCATGCATTCTCATCTGCATCTTCCATAGGGATCTTCTCATCACGCCTATTCCAGGGATACATACAACCAATCTGCACACCATCCATGACACCTATTTCCTAGTTCTCAATTCAAGCATCCACAGCACCAATATTTATACATTTCGCAGCATCCCTGCAATCCAGATTAGTTCTTAGGAATGGTCACACCTAATCCAAACCCACTTATTCATAGAGGGGGAACAAATGCATATACTCCTAACAAAAACTACTGATTTACCCATATTCCTTCAAGAAAAGGACTAAATTCAACTCAGAATTGAGTCCTCATCGGATTAAAGTTCCCAAGGTGTAAATCCATCTATTCTCTATCTGGTATAGTAATTTTTCAAAATCTCCTCCCCTTGTACTCCTTATTGGTTTAATAATACATTTGTACCTCAAACAATCTGGATTGCTATCATGAAATACCGCGAAATGTGTACCCAGCGGGCTTTTTTCATCCGCAGCAGCAATGTTTCCTACATGTTCTCCAATTCTTTCCTTAATCTTTCTCTTTGTTTTCCCTATATACTTCAGTCCGCAAGGGCAAGTAATCATGTATATCACACCCTCAGAGTTACAGTTCACAAAGCTCCTGATGTCATATTTTTTATTTCCTTTCGAATTTTCAAACTCATTTGTTTTATCCACTAATTTGCAATACCTACAAGACCCACATGGGAACATCCCAACTGGAATGGGGCCCAAAAACCCTCTCCCCCAGTTTGGGTCTATATTTTTGGAATGCACCTCAGCCTTCACCAAAGCGTCTTTAAGATTTGGGGCCCTTCTTGGGGTCATAAGCGGATAAGGGCCTACGATTTTAGAAAGATCAGGATCCAAACTCAGGATATGCCAGTGTTTTTCCAACACCTTCCTGAGTTGGGGCCAGTGAGACCCATACGTAGTTATGAATCTCACCTTCCCTTGCCCTGGATTCTTTGTTTTGTTTTTCTTTCTCAGAACGCCGTCACGATCGATTGTACCGACCCGCTCTCTGGCATCGTCTAGTACTTGTTCAGGATACCCGCGTTTTTTGAAACGTTCACACATTTTCTCTACTTCTATCCCGAATTCTTCCTCTTCCGAACAATTCCGATGTATTCTCACGAGCTGTCCATAAGGTATACCCCATTTCTGACTCTTTGGGTGAAAGCTTGAGGCATAAAGATATGTGTTTCCTGCTGTCTCTTTCCTGAAAATGGTTGTCTCAAGTCTACCTCTTCTTTTCATTATCATCACGTCCAAAAAGGACAACTTATCATTTTCTATACTGTATGTTACCCTCAGGTTTCTGGAGTTAAGATTTAAATCCTCCAAAAATGTCACCAAATTGTTTCGTGGTCCCCTCCAGACGAGGAAGACGTCGTCTATGTAACGAAGCCAGAGGGCGGCGTGTGCGCCAAACAGGGGGTGGGTGTACACATCACCCCTCTCCCATGCCCCCAAATGCAGGCATGCATAGGCCGGCGCACACGCCGCCCCCATCGACGTCCCCCTCGTCTGTCGGTACATTGACCTGTCCGCCATAAAACAGTTATTTTGCAATACCAACTCCAACAGTTCAATCACTGTATTATTCCTATTGGACATCCATCCTCTGTATTGTGCTAGGAAATACCTAGCCGCCTCAATACCTACCTCATGAGGGACTGAAGTATATAGGGACTCTATGTCTACACTTACTAACAGGTCATCATCTTCAATCTGAAAATCCTTAATTAAGTTCAAAAGTTCAGTGGTATCTTTGATGAAGGATGGCAATTCCTCTACCAGGCCCTTTAGGTTCTCATCTATGAAAATTCCTACCTTTTCTAATGGTCCATTCATTGCAGCTACTATGGGTCTTCCCGGGGGATTATCCCTATCTTTATGGATTTTAGGTATTAAATATAATACCGGGATTTTGTAATGTTGTAACTTCATAAAATTATACTCAGCTGCTGAGATCGAACCTTCCGTTAAAGCTTGTTCCAAAATGCTGTCCCTTTTCTTAACTATCTTAGGGAATGGATTATCTCGTAATTTCATATATGTGTCCTGACAATTGAGCTGTCTCTCCATTTCTTTGAAATATGACTCTTTACTCCACAGGACAATGTTGCCCCCCTTGTCACTTCCACGGATAATGATGTCATCCGCCTCCTTCAATTCAAGAACTGCCTGTCTCTCCAAAGGGGATAGGTTATCATACCTTGGTCCCCAGTGTATAAATTCCAGGTCTCGACTGACCAAATCAGAAAAGACCTTAATATTTTTATCCATGGAGAGTGGAGGCATGTATCTTGACCGTTTTTTAAGATCCGAGTAGATCACAGCATCATCCATGATTTCGTGTGAGGGGGTGGGCGGGGGGACCCCTTCATCTATCAAACCCTCCAGATCTCTTAGTATTGACCTCTCCTCCAGGGATCTGATAGTTGGTGCATTGTCTAGGGTTTTTTCAGGTAAAGGGGACAAATTTTCTTTTTTGGCAAACATCTTTTTAAACAAAACATTTCTCAGAAAAAACTGGAAATCCTTGTATGTATCGAAGGGGTCTCCTCCACAGACTGGAGAGAAAGATAGTCCCTTGTTAAGCACTCTGGCTTCGTTACATAGACGACGTCTTCCTCGTCTGGAGGGGACCACGAAACAATTTGGTGACATTTTTGGAGGATTTAAATCTTAACTCCAGAAACCTGAGGGTAACATACAGTATAGAAAATGATAAGTTGTCCTTTTTGGACGTGATGATAATGAAAAGAAGAGGTAGACTTGAGACAACCATTTTCAGGAAAGAGACAGCAGGAAACACATATCTTCATGCCTCAAGCTTTCACCCAAAGAGTCAGAAATGGGGTATACCTTATGGACAGCTCGTGAGAATACGTCGGAATTGTTCGGAAGAGGAAGAATTCGGGATAGAAGTAGAGAAAATGTGTGAACGTTTCAAAAAACGCGGGTATCCTGAACAAGTACTAGACGATGCCAGAGAGCGGGTCGGTACAATCGATCGTGACGGCGTTCTGAGAAAGAAAAACAAAACAAAGAATCCAGGGCAAGGGAAGGTGAGATTCATAACTACGTATGGGTCTCACTGGCCCCAACTCAGGAAGGTGTTGGAAAAACACTGGCATATCCTGAGTTTGGATCCTGATCTTTCTAAAATCGTAGGCCCTTATCCGCTTATGACCCCAAGAAGGGCCCCAAATCTTAAAGACGCTTTGGTGAAGGCTGAGGTGCATTCCAAAAATATAGACCCAAACTGGGGGAGAGGGTTTTTGGGCCCCATTCCAGTTGGGATGTTCCCATGTGGGTCTTGTAGGTATTGCAAATTAGTGGATAAAACAAATGAGTTTGAAAATTCGAAAGGAAATAAAAAATATGACATCAGGAGCTTTGTGAACTGTAACTCTGAGGGTGTGATATACATGATTACTTGCCCTTGCGGACTGAAGTATATAGGGAAAACAAAGAGAAAGATTAAGGAAAGAATTGGAGAACATGTAGGAAACATTGCTGCTGCGGATGAAAAAAGCCCGCTGGGTACACATTTCGCGGTATTTCATGATAGCAATCCAGATTGTTTGAGGTACAAATGTATTATTAAACCAATAAGGAGTACAAGGGGAGGAGATTTTAAAAAATTATTATACCAGATAGAGAATAGATGGATTTACACCTTGGGAACTTTAATCCGATGAGGACTCAATTCTGAGTTGAATTTAGTCCTTTTCTTGAAGGAATATGGGTAAATCAGTAGTTTTTGTTAGGAGTATATGCATTTGTTCCCCCTCTATGAATAAGTGGGTTTGGATTAGGTGTGACCATTCCTAAGAACTAATCTGGATTGCAGGGATGCTGCGAAATGTATAAATATTGGTGCTGTGGATGCTTGAATTGAGAACTAGGAAATAGGTGTCATGGATGGTGTGCAGATTGGTTGTATGTATCCCTGGAATAGGCGTGATGAGAAGATCCCTATGGAAGATGCAGATGAGAATGCATGAAGCTGCCTGCAGAAGTGCAGGCCGCTTGGAGGCTAATGGTGGCAAATGGGACAGTAATGAGGAAAAGGGATAGATATGAGTATAAAAATGCACTACATATTTGACAACTGAAATATCTGCAATCACCATGAAGAAAATAAAAATAATAAAGAGGCGCCAGATTACTAAACTTTATACAGCACGAACTTTGAGACCCTATTGGTTCTATGACATGTAGCCATGTTCCTGGATAGTGCACTATCTATAACATCAGAAGATGGATTTGTGGAGTAAAGTCACAATAAGGATATAGAGCGCAGAATCAGAAGTGATCCAGAAGGAGGCGTGGAAGGAAGACAGTTTTGTTATAAATAGAAGAGGGTGTTCCCGCTATGACCCAGTCACAGCGTCATCACACCGACGAAGCTCACGTTGGTGGGCGTAACGCGTATGTGGGCGTGGCCAATACGCTGGTGGTGGAGAGCTACTCCAGGCGTCTGCACGAAGGGGATGCATGACACGTTACAAGCCAGCAAAATATCACACACACACAGGTACCTGTATACTGCGGGACGCCGCAGTCAGAAGCCTTGACGACCATCAACTGAGGCAGCGAGAAGGTAACACCTTTATGCTGAGGGAAACACCCTAGAGGCCATACAGCCTTGTGGAGAGCCAGAGGGCTCATGATGGTATGGTGTGTCGAGGGAAGCCTGTGATTAACTCCATAAGGAAGCATTGAAAGATATGTGATTTGCAGAGGTTGGGCGCAGTTGCTGAAGATATTCTCTGAACTGTGACAAAGTGCTGCATGAGGAATTATTAAATTTGTATATTCCGGAGTGAATACAGATAGGCGGACTTGCCTTGGCGGAATTGTTGTCATGCAATCACCTCCATTTGATTAGCCATTAGGGATTGGAATATTCTATGGTTGATGAATGAAGGTTGGATGTGTATGGTGTGACCAGGAGCGCTCCTGTTAATCCAGCGTGGGATGGGATTTTTAAGGGGTGGGGGCTTGAAGGGAATTATTGTTGTGTAAAATCACCTTTGATATAATAAAGATTTATATAGTAAGCGAGTGGCGGTCCATTAGTGCATGTGATGTTCAGAAGAGGTTGGTCCTGCCTTCCCCCACAGCTGTGAGGTTTTACTAAATAAGTGATTGATCTGTGCTCCAGATTGGTGTTGTTTGTGCAGAAATGTATTTTGAGGTGTTTTACAACTGTAGCACTTTACATGTAAAAATTAGGAAGGGTGAAACATGAAAAAGTGTACTTTTCCCCAACAAAATACCTGTAAAATTAAACAATTCTTGGGGAAAAAAAACACTACCTAAAGAAAGCTTAGATTGTCATCATAAAAACAATATACTGAATGTATTACTTTGGGGGCATAAGTAATAAACAGTCATTACTGTATCAATAGTGACACAGCTGAAATGGGAAAATTGACAGGAATCCTAAAGTAAACCTGTAGGAAAAAAGTGCCTCTGGGGGGTACTAACCTCAGGAGGAGGAAGTCTCAGGATCCTAATGAGGCTTCCCCTGTCCTCCACAGCCAGCTTGTTTCAATGCTGGATCCCCCGCAGTGACACACACAATAATATTTACATATAGCGGTGCGCGCAGGCGCACTACCAGCTTCTCACTTGGGCTCCGGCAGAAATAGCCCAGCCCGATCGGGTCCGCCAGAACCCATTGGAAAGCCGCTACTGCACATGCCTGCACCGCCAAGAAGCAAAGCTTTTCATCCCAGAATAAACCTCCATTCTTATACAATACTCTGTGGATAGTTATAGACTATCTACATACTTTAATTTATCAGAAGACACAATTCTTTCACCCATGGAAAGCTCATAATTTACATTAACCACTTGAGGACCACAGTCTTTTTGCCCCTTAAGGACCAGAGCCATTTTTTCCATTCAGACCACTGCAGCTTTCACGGTTTATTGCTCGGTCATACAACCTACTATCTAAATGAATTTTACCTCCTTTTCTTGTCACTAATACAGCTTTCTTTTGGTGCTATTTAATTGCTGCTGTGATTTTTAGTTTTTATTTTATTCATCAAAAAAGACATGAATTTTGTCAAAAAAAACGATTTTTTTTTTTAACTTTCTGTGCTGACATTTTTCAAATAAAGTAAAATTTCTATATACATTTTCGTCCAAATTTATTCTGCTACATGTCTTTGATTAAAAAAAAACATTCAGTGTATATTTATTGGTTTGGGTAAAAGTTATAGGGTTTACAAACTATGGTGCAAAAAGTGAATTTTACCATTTTGAAGCATCTCTGACTTTTCTGAGCACCTGTCATGTTTCATTAGGTGCTAAAATTCCAGGATAGTATAAATACCCCCCAAATGACCCCATTTTGGAAAGAAGACATCCCAAAGTATTCACTAAGAGGCATGGTGAGTTCATAGGAGATTTTATTTTTTGTCACAAGTTAGCGGAAAATGACTCTTTGAGACAAAAAAAGTTTCCATTTCTGCTAACTTGTGACAAAAAAAAATGAAATCTGCCACGGACTCACTATGCCCCTCTCTGAATACCTTGAAGTGTCTACTTTCCAAAATGGGATCATTTGTGGGGTGTGTTTACTGTCCTGGCATTTTGGGGGGTGCTAAATTGTAAGCACCCCTGTAAAGCCTAAAGGTGCTCATTGGACTTTGGGCCCCTTAGCGCAGTTAGGCTGCAAAAAAGTGCCACACATGTGGTATTGCCGTACTCAGGAGAAGTAGTATAATGTGGTTTGTGGTGTATTTTTACATATACCCATGCTGGGTAGGAGAAATATCTCTGTAAATGACAATTTTTATTTATTTTTTTTACACACAATTGTCCATTTACAGAGATATTTCTCCCACCCAGCATGGGTATGTGTAAAAATACACCCCAAAACACATTATACTACTTCTCCCGAGTACAGCCATACCACATGTGTGGCACTTTTTTGCACCCTAACTGCGCTAAGGGGCCCAAAGTCCAATGAGTACCTTTATGATTTCACAAGTTATTTTCAGACATTTGGTTTCAAGACTACTCCTCACGGTTCAGGGTCCCTAAAATGCCAAGACAGTATAGGAACCCCACAAATGACCCCATTTTAGAAAGAAGACATCCCAAGGTATTCCGTTAGGAGTATGGTGAGTTCATAGAAGATTTAATTTTTTGTCACAAGTTAGCGGAAAATGACACAAAAACAATAAAAATCAATTTCCGCTAACTTGTGACAAAAATAAAATCTTCTATGGCCCTAAACCGTGAGGAGTAGTCTTGAAACCAAATGGCTCAAAATGACCTGTGAAATCCTAAAGGTACTCATTGGACTTTGGGCCCCTTAGCGCAGTTAGGGTGCAAAAAAGTGCCACACGTGGTATTGCTGTACTCGGGAGAAGTAGTATAATGTGTTTTGGGATGTATTTTTACATATACCCATGCTGTGTGGGAGAAATATCTTTGTAAATGGACAAATGTGTGTAAAATAAAATCAAAAAATTGTCATTTACAGATATATTTCTCCCACCCAGCATGGGTATAGGTAAAAATACACCACAAAACACATTAAACTACTTCTCCTGAGTACGGCAATACCACATGTGTGGCACTTTTTTGCACCCTAACTGTGCTAAGGGGCCCAAAGTCCAATGAGCACCTTCAGGCTTTACAGGGGTGCTTACAATTTAGCACCCCCCCCCCCACACATGCCAGGACAGTTAACAAACCCCACAAATGACCCCATTTTGGAAAGAATACATGCTAAGGTATTCCACGAGGGCCATGGTGAGTTCATAGAAAATTTTATTTTTTGTCACAAGTTAGCGGAAAATGACATTTTGTGAAAAAAAAAAAAAAAACAATTTCTGCTAACTTGTGACAAAAAATAAAATCTTCTATGAACTCACCAGGCACCTCACGGAATACTTTGGGGTGTCCTCTTTCCGAAATGGCATCATTCGTGGGGTCTGTCCTGGCATTTTAGGGTCTCTGTAATCATTACATGTATGGCCAATATTAGGAGTTTCTGCTATACTCCTTATATTGGGCATACAAGTAATGCACTCTGGGCTGAAAGGAAAAATGACCGTCAAACAATCAATCAATCAATGTGGATGAACAAATATCTGCCAAAAAAACGTGAAAAAAAAGAGGGGAAGGCGTCTGTCAGGACATAGGAGCTGCCACCCAAAAACGTCCAAACCCACTCAGCTCGTATGCCCTGGCAAACCCGATTTATACATTCACACCGATCGATGTGGATGAAAAAATCATTGCCATAGATCTTTTTTGATACAAAGTGCTTGCCAGTGACTTTTGTAAATCTTTAGCTGACACTCTAGGATTCTTCTTCACCTCATTGAGCATTCTGCGCTGTGCTCTTACAGTCCTCTTTACAGGACGGTCACTCCTAGGGAGAGTAGCAACAGTGCTGAACTTTCTCAATTTATAGAAAATTTGTCTTACTGTGGACTGATGAACTGCAAGGCTTCTGGAGATACTTTTATAACCTTTTCCAGCTTTATGCAAGTCAACAATTCTTAATCTTAGGTCGTCAGAGCTCTTTTGTGCGAGGCATCATTTACATCAGGCAATGCTTCTTGGGAAAAGCAAACCCAAAACTGGTGTGTTATTTATTGGGCAGGGCAGCTGCAACCAACACCTCTAATCTCATTGATTGGACTCCAGCTGGCTGACACCTCACTCCAAACTTGGAGATGTCATTAGTCTAGGGGTTCACATACTTTTTCCACCTGCACTGTGAATATTTACATGGTGTGTTCAATAAAAACATGGAAACATTTAATTATTTGTGTGGTATTAGTTTAAGCAGACTGTGATTATCTATTGTTGTGATGAAGATCAGATCACATTTTATTTATTTATTTATTTTGTATGTCAAAGTCATTTATTTTAGTACTATTGATCTCATCTCAATAAAGTTCTCTTCATACAAAAATGAATACAGTCCAAATTATCCTGCCAGTCTCCAACATGTGTCCATGACTTTTCTGTGCAAATGTTTCCCGCTCTCTGAACAAAGAGTGTGCTCCATAGTGTAACAAGAAGTTCTCCTTTCAGTCTGAAAATATTCTTAACAAGAGAAATGGCTCTCATTCATATGGCGTCTCTCATGTACGCACAAGTTTTCTTTTCATTTAACCAGCCTGGCAGTATGGACGAGCTCAGCTCGTCTATTACTGCCGGAGGCTGCCGCTCAGGCCCTGCTGGGCCCATCTTTATCAAATAAAAAGGTGCAAACGCAGCCAGCACTTTGCCAGCCGAGTGTGCTACCTGATCGCCGCCGCAGCGCTGCGTGCAGCAGCGAAAGAGGGTCCCCCCAGCCGCCCGAGCCCAGCGCAGCCGGACCAAACAGTTTAGGCCAGCCGTCACTCCGCTCATCGCCATGGCGACGAGGAAAGCGAAACAAGAAAGGCCGCTCATCGCGGCCTTTCTTGTTACTTCTGATCGCCAGAGCCGATCAGAAGTACGCAACAGGAGCGCCCTCTAGTGGGCTTTCATGCAGCCAACTTTTAGTTGGCTGCATGCAATAGTTTTTTTTTTTAATTAAAAAAAAAACGTCCGGTCGCCAGCCTGGCGATCTTAATAGAATGCCAGACTGGTTAAAGAATTTCCCACACTCTGAACATGAAAAACCAGATTCCCCTGTGTGACTTCTCTGATGTCTACAAAGGTTTGCTTTGTGTCTGAAGCATTTCCAGCACTCTGGGCAGGAAAAAGGACATTCTGAGTGACTTCTTGGATGTGCAAGAAAATTGTGTTTCTCACTGTAACATTGCCCACACTCTGAACAAGAAAAAGGATGTTCTCCTGTGGGACTTCTTTGGTGTACAATAAGGCTTTGCTTTACACAGAAACATTTCCCACAATGTGAACATGAAAAAGTCTGCTCTCCTGTGTGGATTCTCTCATGGACAAGAAGTTTTTGTTTTTCAAGGAAGCATTTCCCACACTGTGAACATGTAAAAAAGGCTCTGTTGTGTGACTTTTTTGGTGTCTCTGAAGATTCGATTTGTCTGTGAAACATTTCCCATACTCTGAACAACGAAAAAGCCACTCTCCTGTGTGTCTTCTCTGCTGGATGAGAAGGTATACTTTGTCTGTAAAACATTTCCCACACTCCAAGCAAGAAAAAGGATGCTCTTCTTTGTGAATTATCTGGTATCTAAAGAGGTTTCCTCTTCAATTTAAATGTTTTCTGCAGTCTGGACAGGAAAATGTATGGTCACCTGTCTGATCTCTCTCATGGGTAACAAGGTCTTATTTTTGTCCGATACCTGCATCGAATTCTGATTAGGTAAAAAGGCCTCCCCCTTTGTGAACTCTCTGGTGGGCAAGAAGGTGTCCTTTCTAATTAAAACATTTCCCACACTCTGAACAGGAAAAAGGTTGCTCCCCTGGATGAATTCTCTCATGTACAAGAAGGAAGCCTTTTCTGCTGAAACTCTCCACACTCTGTACATGAAAATGGCAGCTTGTGTAGGTGGGTCTTCTGGGGTGCAGCGAGATTTGCTTCAGTCTTATAGCATTTGCTGCATTCAGGACACGTAAATCTCTGATGTGCTATCTGATGTATTACAAAACAGTTTTTCCAGATTAGATGGATCTGTTGCTGTATTGGCTCTGGGATATGGCAGATGGATATCTGAGGTGACAGCATGTGATTTCTCATAAGACTCCTCACCATCAGAGGGAGCTGCACTGTGACCTCTGTGATGGGAGTTTCCAGTAATAGGGTTTCCTTTTGGAGAACGTTGTCTGATGCCATTATCTTCTGCAGTGTCACCGGGACGTGACATAAGATTTCCCTCTGAGGTGTTCCCAACATCGTGTCAACCGGCTGAGTGACTTCTCCCATGTATAAGAAAGTCTTTGTCAGGATGCTCTCTTGTGTGTGTATTCTCTGGTGATTAGGAAGGCATCCTTTGTGACTGAAACATTTCCCACATTCTGAACAGGTAAATGGATGTTCCCCAGTGTGTCTTCTCTGGTGTATAAGAAGTTTGTCTTTTCGACCAAAACATTTCCTACACTCTGAACAGGAAAAAGGCTGCTGCCCTGTGTGATTTTTGAGGTGCCTTATAAGGGTTTCATTTTGGTTTAAACTTTTCCCGCACTCTGAAAAAAAAGGATGCCCTCCTTTGTGAATTCTCCTGTGTTTAAGAAGGTCTCCTTTTTGTACAGAAACATTTCTCACATTCTGAACAGGAATAGGGACGCTCACCTATGTGAAATCTTTTATGACTAAGTAGAGTTTGTCTATGTTACATTTCCCGCATTCTGAACAGGACAAAGGGCATTCTCCTGTGTGAATTCTCTCGTGTTCAAGAAGGTATCCTTGTTGTGCTAAAACATTTCCCACACTCTGAGCATGACCATTGAGCCTTTAAGGGAGTGCCTCTTCAGGTGTGAAACAAGAGATGTCCTCATCATGTCACTCTCCTCTGCAGACGGCTGATCACTTTTAACATGGGGTCTGTGAGCCCCTATGATAGCAGAAGCCCCCTGTGTTGCCACACACTGAAATACTGTGAAGATATTAAATCACTGGCCTTACATGATGATCTTGTGGAGCTCTGAGCTCCTCCCCCTTTTCCTAATTCTTAAGCTCCAATGGTCAGACAGAAAATACAGATTTCTGTGATATCAGCTTTTCTTATCTCCTCTGCTGCCACTTTCCTCAGTGTTTTCGCTCTACTTCCTCCCACTTTACTTCTAACCAAGAACTTCCTGCCTGTAAGACCCGCCTCTTCCTGTCTCTGTGTTCCACAGCTTTACTACCCGAGAATCCTGCTGCGAATGAAGAATGTCATGTCATTACTATCCATGCCTCCCAACTTTTTGAGATAAGAAAGAAGGACACTTAAGCAATGCCCCTACTACACCCCTGATCACACCACACCCACACCCCTAATCACACCCTCAGACACACCCCAAGTCACGCAAACCATAAAGATTTCCTAAGAAAAATATGTTATAATTCAAACCACACTGGTCCTTTTCCTTCAGATTAACATTTGAAAATAAATGTATCAATTTAAACGATGGGGATAAAGTTTAGAATCAATTAAACACATTTTCAAGTAGGAAAATACAAACCTTTTTTTTTAAAAAGAGGGACAAATGAGGACGAAAGAGAGGGACAGAGGGACAAGGTCCCCAAAGAAGGACTGTCCCCCCAAAAGAGGGACAGTTGGGAGCTATGCTATCTTCATTACATTGTGCTGTGCTATATGTTCCTGTTATGTTCAGATCACATTTTATGACCAATTTGTGCAGAAATCTATATAATTCCAAAGGGTTCACATACTTTTTCTTGCTGCTGTAAATGGAAAATAGTGATTGTACTGTATATACACCGGTAAACTGACTTGCTTCTGTCCAATGCTCATGCTATAATTCACTTTCTATCTTACATTTCTGGATATCTTTTATTTACAAGTACTCTGCAGTTTTCAGGACCCCGCTGTTTGGGTGGCTTACATTGGATCTACATCTCTCAGTGGCTTGGACAGTGGTACTGTGAAGGCTTACATTAAAAATATTGTTAAGCACCCATCCTATGATCCAGACACAGCAGACTACGATGTGGCTGTATTAGAACTGGATTCTGAACTTCGATTCAACAAGTACACTCAGCCAATCTGCCTTCCTGCTGCCACTCACATCTTCCCTATGGCAAAGAAGTGTATCATCACTGGATGGGGATACCTCAAAGAAGATAACTGTAAGAACTGTAACCTAAACAGCTATGACTCTAAATTGCTTAAAGCTGATGTATAATGTTATGGCATTTTATAAATGTATTATGTTTAGTAGTAAAAAAAAAATTAGACATCCACTGTATCTTAAATTGTGCATGTAAATATTTAATGTTCACCTTGTGCAGTTCACCACTGCATACTGGAAACACTTCTCAAGATGCTCCGATCACAGTTTGATTCTTGTCAAAGTCTCCCAGATCCTTATTTCCAGCACATTGCCTTCAAGAACTGTTCACTTGATACATAGTACTGTATATCACAGCTCATAAGAGATGCCGATGTAACAAGATAATGTTATTCACTTCACCTTTTAAGGTCTTTAATATTATGACTGATATTATCCACTATCTTGTTACAAGTGTGCTTACATTCTTGTATGCGTGCATGACATGATGATGGCATCACTGTGGAGTTCTACACTCTGTCCAAAAACTGATAGCTTGAACAGAGGCGCAAACACAAGAATAAAATTATGCTAAAAAACGTTTAAAATGGGAGTTAGTGGTGGACTTACCTCCCCAATAAGTAGACACTATTCTGTTGATTTTGGTCAGCAATTCTCTTCTTGAATACTCCGCAATGCGTTTTGCAGGTACAGTGTAATCCTGATTCATTAGACAACTATCTGAGCAACTATAGTATGTCATGAATCAAGCCAAGCGCCAGAGAACTAGAGTCATTAATACATATTTACATGTTTCTATACAGTAGTGAAACCTGAAGTTCTTCAGAAAGCTACAGTGGCCCTCATGGATCAATCTCTCTGCAACAGCTTGTACAGCAATGTGGTGACAGACAGAATGATGTGTGCAGGTTACCTGGAGGGCAAGATTGATTCATGTCAGGTAAATATCTGAATCATTAGCATAGTATAACAACAGTTCTTTATACTTCATGTTCATGTTTAACACTGGATAACAGACATTATGTATTGCAATGGGCAGATATCATAGTTTTGTTTCGCTGCTGCTACATGAAGATACCTGCATACAGACACAACTGTTTACTTGCAGACCCAGTGCTAATTTAAATCTAGAATGTAGTAATTACAGAAGTCATGTTAGGTGTCACTCCAGTATTACTTTTTATAGATCCTGTCTACTTTATTTCTGCATATTATAGAATACATTGTGTAATAATATTTTCGGCTCTTCCTGTAAAGCTGGGAACAAATACCATGTTAGGTTCAAATGATAGCCTGTTAACAGTCCTGATATTAAAAAAGGATATTAAATACAATTGTAATGGGATCTCAGGGTGAGGGTAACCAGGGGATAGTGCACCATAGCAACTTTCCACTCGCATGCAGCCTAATAGTCTAAGGCCAGCCTTGGTTCCACCTACTAGCTTTACGTTAAATATAACATATTCATATGTTACAATGCATATTATAAATAAGAAGAAAAAATGATTTCAAAATTGAGAAGGGAGACATTATTTTGTGTGACAGTTTTATTTGCTGTGTGCTGAGGGTTCCCTGCTGGAGCTATCCTAACCCCCACTCTGCCCACATACACATATACTGTAGTTAGTCCATCAAGTCTAACAAGAAAAATGGTACAACACTGTCCTTCATCTACACATATATCAATTTATTCAGAGAAAAGCGAAAAAGCCCTCTCAAGGCTTGGCCCAATTGGCATTACAAAAGAAAACATTCCTTCACTACTTTAGGTGACAGTCACATAAATCCCTTGATCAATACTGCAGGGAATTGCCAAGCAATTATACCCATGAATGTCATTCAATGCAAGGAAAGCATCCAAATCCCCCTTTAAATGCAGATATACAATTTGCCATAGCTACTTCCTGTGGTAAGGCATTCCGCATTTCTTTCTGTAAATCAGGGCAGGGCAGGCTAAATTGCACCCAGGGCAAGGGTGTAAAAATTGCGCCTTCTGTTTCCCCCCCCCCCCCCCCCACCATGTGGACTCGTGAACCCTTACTGTTTAGGGAGAGTCACACAGCCACAGGTCACAAGTAGATCTGCCTTCTTACTAGTGACCAGCCGCTAATCCAGGAGGAAGCAGGGTCCAGGAGACTCATAGGCTAATAGAGCCCGGAAAGCCAACTCCTCAATGGGCGCGAAGCACTGACACCCTGCAGTACTGCTACAGGAAATCAGGTTTCATCACGTGGTGGTGACATGATGATGACTTGATGTTGGACGCAGGCAGCCCAGGAGGAGTCAAGGAAGGGGATCACGCTGGTAATCTTTATTCTTCTTCCATTTGGCTGAACCGCGCATCACCAGCTCCCTAGTGGTTATGTCCTTCTGCCTGTGCCCCCCCCCCCTTTTTATACTTGCTGGTCTGCGCCAAGGGCGGTCGCCCTGCCCACACTGTCCAAGAAACAACCCTGCTGTAAATAATCCCTTTTTAAATTGATGGCAAAACTTTCTTTTGCTCCATATGAAGATCATGTCCCCTTGTCCTTTGTACAAGTCTAGGGACAAAAAGTTCATCCCCTAAGCTTTTGTATTACCCTCTGATGTATTTATACACGTTAATCAGGTCACCTCTCATTCTTTTTTTACCCAAGATAAATAAGCCCAGTTTGTTAAACCTTTCTTGTTAAGCTAGACCTTCCATTCCTCTGAGGATTTTTTTTGCTTGTCTTTATATCTATTTTGGAACATCATGACCTTTCTATAGTGTGGTGCCCAAAACTGCCTTGAGATGCTTCAGATGTGGCCTTGCAAGTGGATTATATGGAGGGAGTGGTTAAATAGCATCTTGTGATTTAATTTGCTATTTTATACATCCCAGAATTTTATTTGCTATAGCTGCTGCTACTTGGCATTAAATGTGGTTAAAAGTCTTTCTCCAAGTATGATTTCCCCAGCTTTATAAGTTGCTCTACTGTTGGCATGTCCGCAGTGCATGACTTACCGGTAGACCTCTTGCACACTACATGCGATTCTGATTTTTTTTTATCTGATACGATTTTTAATTCCGATTAAAAAACGTACTGCATGCAGTATGTTTTTGAATTGGAATAAAAAATCGGATCAGAAAAAAATCGGAATCGCATGTAGTATGCAAGAGGCCTTAAAGGGGTTCTGTGGTCCTTTTTCAAAATGCAATTTAAATGAAGAGATATGTTGCTTTCATAAGTACAAATCTTTTTTCCCTTGTCTTGTTTAAAAACAGCTGTGCTGTCTCTCTCCTGCTCCTTTCTAATTATTTGTCTAGTTGGACAAATATTGTGCTGCAGGAAGAGGCAGACAATACAGCAGCTGTTCCTCCCTGCTATCTGCCTCTTCCTCCCCCTGCTGCACGTCATCTGATGAGTCATCCCTGAACTTTCTTTGTGCTCCAGCTAGCAGGGGGAAGATCTGCCTTGCTCCAGTGAGGCTGACAGCAGGTAGGAGAGATGGTAGTACAGCAAAATCCCTGTTGTCCAGAACTCAGGAAACCGGAAGTCTCAACTACAAGGCATGCCTGATGGATAACGATGACTGTTGTTTTGGGGGGTTTTGGGCAGGTTTGGAGGCATTACAATACTTACCGATACTCCAGTGACGTCTTTTAGGCTTTCTGCAGCTCCTAGTGGCTTTCCTTGGCCAATGCACGGAAGCCGGTATGTCACCTGACTCGATGCGGGTCAGGTGACATGCCAGTCTGCGTGCAGGGAGGATGCCGAAAACCCACTAGGAGCAGCAGAAAGGCTACAAAACATCGCTGAAGGCTTGGTAAGTATTTGGAAGGGGGGGGGGGGGGGAGGTTTGTGCTTTTTCAGATGGTTGCTCAAGCAACTGGCGAGCACATGTATCCAGCATCAGGCGATCCCCACCGGTGCCAGATACTGGGGACTCTGCTGTATTACTCTTTATTCCATCTGCTAGAACATTCATACATTATATGAGAAAGAATGGACTTAGCATTGACCCTTACAGTCATAGTTTCCTAATTTGAATATCATCTGATTATGCCAACTCCACTAACCAGTTTCTATCTACGTACCAATTTTCCCCTAGTCTCTGTATCCTCAGCTTCTGCACCAGGCTATTGTGGGGAACAGTGTCACAAGCCTTTGCAAAGTCTAAGTTTACTATATCTATCGCTTTTGCAAATTCTAAATTTGCATTTACCACTTCATTAACCCTCCTGGCGGTTAATTTTTTCTGCCAAATAGGCAGAAATCCATTTAAAAATTTATTTTTTTTTGTTTCATGTAAAGCTACCAGTGGTAGCTACATGAAACACCACTAGAGGGCGCATGTGTCCCTCTAGTGCGATCGTCGCCGGCATCAATAGCAAACAGGGGAACGCGTATATAACGCGTTCCGCTGTTTGGCTTCTCCTGTCGCCATGCCGACGATCGGAATGACGTCATGGACGTAAGCCGACGTCCTGACGTCAGATGCCTCCGATCCAGCCCATATGCCTGGAACTCATTGGTCCGGGCAGTGCAAGGCTCTGGCGGAGGGGGCCTTCTTCCGCTGCTGCGTGCGGGCGATCGCCGCAGAGCGGCGCCGATCAAGCTGTGCGCGCGGCTAGCAAAGTGCTAGCTGCGCGCACGGCACATTAAATGGGGCAAATTGCCCCACCAGGGGCAGAGATATCCTCCTGCGCGGCATAGCCCGAGCTCAGCTCAGGCTTACCGCCAGGAGGGCTAAAGATGAGCATGTTGGTCAGACAAGACATGTTTTTAGTAAACTGTGCTGTTGAACTGAAATTGGATTATTCTGTGCTATATAATTTTGTATAGAATACAATACCTTTAGTTTGTATAACATCCCTTAGGATACCTTCAAACAGGTTACACACAATTGATGTTAAATTTACAGGTCTATAGTTTCCTGGTTATGACTTGTTTTCCTTTCTTAAATAAGAGCCAAACATTAGCTGTACTCCAGTCATAGGGCATTGACCCTCTTGGAAGGGAATCACACAAAATAAGATAAAGTGGCCTATTGAATACTGAACTCAACTCCTTCAATACGCAGGGATGGATGCTATCTGGGCTATGTAATGCTTGTGTGCATAAGTAATACTGTCTGTTTACAAATCACAGGTGTAATGCTTGGTGGTTAAACTTTGACCACCAAGAGCAGCAAGACTGGTAGCTGATTAATGGAAGAGGTTACACAGGCTGCCCAGAGCAACTGCAGCTCTGGGCTTCCGATATCGCTACAAATAAGACGCAATGGCAGCGCAGTGCGATGTTGCGCTGCCCTTGCGATAGCAAGCACTCAGACAGGTACAAGACAGGACTATATATTGGAGTGTAACTAGACAAGTAAGACACAATGGTAGTGCAGTGCGATGTTGCGCTGCCTTAGCGATAGCAAGCACTCAGACAGGTACAAGACAGGACTAGATTGGAGCGTAACTAGTAGCAACCACAGCTCACAGTCACATCCACAGAAGCAGAGCGAGCAGGCTAACAACAATCACCAGCAAGCATCCACACAGACATAACTACAGGAAAGAACATAACTAATAGCAACCCCAGCCTATAGTTATGTTCCCAGAACTAGAGTAGCAGGTATACTACCAGTCACCAATGTGGTGATGGCAGAATCCAAGCTATCAGGATAAAGGACTTCACTGACCCACCGTGGATGCAATGAACGTCCATCAGGCATGGAAACTAGGCAATAAACAATAATACAGAAAAATAATAAACGGCTCAACTAATGGGGTCAAAAGTTGGGGGGTCGGCTTGCTTGCGAGTCATGTGCTAATGAAGCCCCCGCTTCCCCCGCTCCCCCTGCGGCCGCCGCTGCTATTACCTTAGTTCGGCGCCGCTTCTATTCCCCTGTCCTGCTCGTATAATTCACAGCAGCGCGCCCCATGTCGGCTGCTGTGATGAGGGAGGAAACCATAGAGAGCGGTTCCCATAGTAATGGCGATACACATCGCCGTTACAGGAAGCCGCTCTCTATGGTTTTCTCCGTCATCACAGCAGCCTACGTGCGTGGGGTGCGCTGCTGTGAATTATACGAGCAGGATAGGGGAATAGAAGCGGCGCCGAGCTAAGGTAATAGCAGCAGCGGCCGCGGGGGGAGCGGGGAGGGGCACTATACTAGCTATACTGGGGCACTATACTAGCTATACTGGGCACTATACTAGCTATACTGGGCACGATACTAGCTATACTGGGGCACTATACTAGTTATACTGGGCACTATACTAGCTATACTGGGCACGATACTAGCTATACTGGGCACTATACTAGCTATACTGGGCACTATACTAGCTATACTGAGCACGGTACTAGCTATACTGGGGCACTATACTAGCTATACTGGGCACTATGTTAGCTGTACTGGGGCACTATACTGGGCGTGATACTAGCTATACTGGGCACGATACTAGCTATACTGGGCACGATACTAGTTATACTGGGCACGATACTAGCTATATTGGGCACTATGTTAGCTATACTGGGCACTATACTGGGCACGATACTAGCTATACTGGGCATGATACTAGCTATACTGGGGCACTGCCTACCATACTGGGCACTATACTAGCTATACTGGGCACTATACTAGCTATACTGGGGCACTACCTACCCATACTGGGCACTATACTAACTATACCAAGACACACTGGGGGGATCACATGGACAGCATTTCCTACCCCAGGCTTATATGAGGGTCAATTATTTTTTCCTGTTTTTTCAGGTAAAAGTTGGGGTGTCGGCTTATATGCGGGTCGGCTTGCTTGCGAGTATATACGTTATATATTAGCAAGTCTGCATATATATTTATCAAGAACTAGCTAAAGCACAAGTAATAAGGTCGCATTGAACTACAATAACAGAACTATACAGAGTAGCACAGGGCCCAGCAGACCAGCATAGTGATCGCTATGATGGGCGAGGTCTAAAAGGGGAGACAGACTTTTATGCCGGTATCGACCAATGGATGCAAGCATGCAAATCACCACACAGCTGAATGGTAATCATTCAATCCTGAGCTGGCTTAATTACTATTTGCTAGCTGGTTGTGAATGCAAAGGACTCCCATAGGAAATACATGCAGTATTATGTAACAACATGCCTGCAGGAAATCCAGGGCTATCCGGCCGCAGCTCAGCTGCAACAAGCAATTGGTGGAATGATGACAGCATCCTGAGCTGCCCAGAACTGCAGAGCAATTGCAAATGACAATGTGACTCATTGTGAATGCACAACCGAATGCAGGCTCCACCGCAACGGACAGAACACTCCACAGGAGGAATCTTTACAGGCCATATGCCATATGCCCCATCTGTCTTCATCTTATTTAAACATGTCTTTGCACCTTCTTGTATTGTAATCAATATTCAAATTATATCTTAATTGTAATATCAATTGAAAACACCATACTTTTTGTTAGATTTAATAAGTATACAGAACAATCAAATAGCACATGAGAACCATTACAGTCTACTTTCTCTAGCACAATCTATTGCAAATAAAAAAGCTCAAGCAGACCCATCTGGAAAGGGAAACACATGCAATGTAGCCGCATGGCAAAAAAATTAAATAAAAAAAAGAACTAAAGAATTCAGTGGGTTTACACTAATTTTAAAGTTGTCTAGACACATCATTTTTGTATTATGCTGTCTGGAAAAGTCTTAGTAAATGAATGACAATCAGGGCAAAGGTCTGATAATGATATGAGACAGAATACAAAGAGTGAAGGATATGTGAGTCACAGTTGTTGTAGAAAAACAAAAAGCAGTTTGTGTAGCCAGCCAGCGGCTGCAGGAGTAGGTGTGAATAGGACTGTAAGACAAGTAGGGGCTGCCCCTGTGCACTGATCCCTATGTGAAATGGGCTGTGAACACAGGAGACAGAGAAGCCGGGTTTTAAGAGATGTCAACATATCTTTTAGATAAGTGGGAGGAAAGTTGGTAATTTTGTTTAGAACGCATTTTGAATTTTTGCAGTTAGTAAAGAAAATTATTTTTTAGGAAAACAAAATATTATTGCCACTTTAATGTACAAGAGCTGTATATGCTTTTCACATACATACTACTCTTTTTACCTGTTGTAAATATAACGTACAGTCTCCATGTACTGTCTTGCATGTACTGAAATACTTGACTACTTGAAACTGAAACTACTTGACTGGGGATATAAAATGGCATTATTGGATACATAGAAACTGATGTGTATATGAGAAGCTTTGAATATCTTCATTTAAACTGTTGCATTACAGATGAACTATATCAGGTGTGCCCACACTTTTTCGGCTTGCGAGCTACTTTAAAATTTGCAGAGTCCAGGAGATCTACCAACATTTAGGTAGCTAGGTATACGTGTCTTCAGTATAGGTAGATAGGTATAGGTGCCAGCTATGACGTCGCGGCGTCCTCCGCTGTACCGCCTCTCTCCTCTTCTGCCTTCTAATTGGCCAGCAGCCGGCAGCAGAATCTGATAGCTGCCAGCCGCAAAATTTAACATGATCTACCAAATAGGCGGATTGACCTATTGGGCACCCCTGATCTATATTAAGCATTCAGTAGAAGTTTCCACTAAATTATATCAGTCATTGCCCATACTTTTTCTCAGGAGATAATTTTTATCGTCTCTTTAAAGTAATGATTTATCATTTTACAATTGAAAAAGTGCCCAAAGTTGATGACAAAGTATTATTAAAATTATTTTGAGTATTTTCTTGCTTGATGGTGGTCAAAAATGCATTTTATCACAAGGTGTAAAAAATAACATGTAGGAGAAAACTCAGGAGAAAAAGTTAATTGCATATTGGCCATTATGTGTAATCTGCTTTGGAATGGGACTAAGCCATCTTTTCAAAACCTTGTCAAGACTGTATACGGCCTGCTTGAGGATTTGCTTGAAGTTTGTGCAGATTTTACGCAATTTTTCGAGGTTTGTCTTCACCTGTGATATTTAGTATTGTGTCTGTTCTGATCATATTTCTCTGTTCCTACTTTTTAGCTGTTATCTACTGGTTACAAACTAGGTTAAACTGAGCCCGTTGCTGTCAGCTATAACGTAAAACACAACTGATGTGCATGAGAAGGAATTTTCCATATTTTGGACAGTTCACATCTGTGCCTTGTAACTGAATGCTTTTTCCCAATGCATTTTTGTGTGCATTCTCGACCCAATATATACAAAATTAAAACACATACCGTAGCAACTGATGGACAACTGATTCATTTAAAACATATAAGTTATTATCAGTTGCCATTGTAAACTCAGTTTACACTCTGCTTCCCTTGACCAGTGCATCAGTATATTTTTCCCTTTATTATATATAATGCAGTGCATCTGTATATTTTTCCCTTTATTATATATAATGCAGTACATCGGTATATTTTTCCCTTTATTATATATAATGCTGTGCATTTGTATATTTTCCCTTTCCCTATATTCTTCTTTTTTTGTTCATAACCATTAGTTTTGTAAATTTTGTTTTTACTTTCCACAAAACACTATGCCCCTCTTCCCCTGGACACCCAAATATACAGAGTAGTGGAGCAGGAAAAGAGCCAACAGCATTGTGGCTTACCCACTGCTAAGCCAACCAATCCTCTGCATCTTGCAAAACACTACTGCTCATTGATAATGAACACATCAAGCATTTCCCTGGTGCTTTGGGAATGCCTGGTAATTTCAAATTGGCTTTACATGCTATCTCGGTCCATCATTTAAAGAACACCTGTGTCCTAATTGACACAGTTTATGATGAGGGTTAAGCCTGGTACACATCTTCAATTTTGATTGGTCAATAATTCACCAATTTTACCACCTCTATGTATCATGAGGGTCATACATGGAGGTGGTAAAATTGGGCAATGATTGGCCATGTGATTGATATCAGTCACACAATTAGTCATTTCCACCTGAACTAGGAGATCTTGTGTGCAGAGCTTTTAGCAACATGAATTTCCTTAGAGTAGTTGGGACATGTGTACTATACTAGCATAATTGGTTATATAGAGAGAACTTGAGTACAAAGACATAAAAAAAGTTTTTTCAAAACAATGCTTGCATTTTTGCGCCTAATAATAATTATTCATTGTGTATACTAAAAATTGTGAAGCACTTCTGAAAAAGTGATAAAAAATAATGTACGGAGAAACATAAATCCAGGGTGTGCAACTTAAGCCTTGTACACAAGTTAGATTGTTCTCAGCTGAGGTGGCCAGCCAGGGCTGCCTCTGCTGAGAATCTAGCGTGTGTACAGAGGCCCTGACTCCCCTTGATACATTAGCAAGAGATCAGACTGGCGGATTATCTTTGCTGAGGGCATTCTTTTCCTACTCACCCTGCCCGGTCCATGCTGCTCCATCATGCCCAATGCTGTTAGCCATCCTCCTCCCTCAACAGCAACAAAAAGTCTAGACTTGGTTCACACAGATCCTTTTTTTGTCCGTTTTGCCAGATCGAAAAACTGCAGTCGACAGATCCTATGCTATCAATAGGATCTGTTTACACTAGTTCAAACAGAGAGGAGAGGGAGAAAACAGACACTTGGGTAGGAGAGGAGATTGAGGGACGTTAAGGCAAATGCACAATATTGCAGTTACCTACCTGGGTACGGTATTACCTATGATTTCAAAGGATGTGCTAATGGTGGTGTGGTGATCCTCATAGGTCCAATAGCCCAGAGCAGAAGGAACGATCTTGGCCCTTTTCCTCCTGGAGGGTACTTTTCTGGTGTGAGCTGGTCCGCCTACTTGTCCACACAAGCACGTGAGCAAGCATTCCAGAGGACCTGAACTGGCTGTTTTGCCAGTCTGTCTCTCCTCCCAGTATCTAAACCCCCCCCCCCCCCGCCCACCCCATCTACACTAATTTTGTCTCATTTTCTTCCACCACATGTTGTACTAGTGTACACCTTTTGTATGGATTTAACATAACTACTGTAAATGCCTGAATTTTGGACAAGTGCCTGGATCATTCATTCTGTTTTGACTTATTAATTTACGCATGTCAGACCGCAATGCAAACTCCTGATTTTTCACACAATTTTTCCACACAAGCAGATGTGTTTCCCTAAGAAACCTATGGTGGAAACGCATCTGTTCCAGAACCCAAGCAGACTACAATGCACATTTGTAGATGCTGCACTGACTGCTCTTGTTGGCTGTTGGAGATCTGGTGCAGATATGAACTGAGCCTTAAATCTTGAAAATAACTTTGTTGGTGATTTGATAGTTTGATGATTTTTTTTTTATGGTAAGGATTGACACTACACTAGAAAAAAAATAGTTTTTGATTTTTTACACTGTGAGGCAGGGAGCACATTTATTAAGGCATGGGCGTTTTACTGCATACATGGAAACGCCCACCTCCACACATACAATTAAAGTCACTGGGCCACTCATAGACTAAACTTTTCTTACATTTGTTTGTATTTTGTTATCGCGTTTTTCTCCACGACAAAAAAAACCTTGATAACCTCTGTTTTTACACATACGGCGTATCTTTCTAATTCCACTGTACTGTACTTTGCCACAAAACTAAAAACCAAGCACAGAAAAGGTGAGTAAAAATATGGTCGTAGAGTGCCTGAAAAAAAAATCACCCACAATGACACTACCTGACACTCATTTAACCTTTTTTTTTTTTCTAACTTTGAAACTTCTGAATTTTACTGAATGATTGCTGCCATTTGCTATAGCAGCACTCATTCACATTTAAGAAGGTGAACATGAGTAAGCATTATTGCTGGGGGTGGTGTGCACATGTGGGACCGCACAATGGGGGGTTGTCTTCCTTAGAGCTACGTGAGAGGATAACCAGCTCAGGTATGTTCAAACCCAATTTTAGGAAAAAGATTTTACTTTAATGTTAAATACTGTGTAAAGAGGAAAGAAACGTCTGGTGGTATTGTATCGCTGTCATTGATCCCACTGGAAAGCTTTTATCTCACCCACTTTCCCTGCGACCTCAATGTAGCTTTGTGGCTTTAATATGATATGAATGCCAGAGAGATGCAAAATAATGTAACCAAGAATTCAGTCCTAGTACCAAAAGCTTGATTTTACTTTTATACCCTATTTAGATTTTTTTTATTTTCTAAACCTCCAAAAGGGTTGTTTCTAACCTTTAAGACCTTATTCACAACTAAAATAAATAGTTTCCTGGTATTGTGCTTTAACACAGTCAGAAGATCATTGTGAGTTATTTGTGGCATCCCTGTGAAATCATCCTAACCAAAGTTATTTCCAGGTATTGGTTTTCAGACCATAGTCCTACTATATGGCTCTATTATGTGTATTTTGTAAAGAAATAAACTTTTTTATTAGGGAAACATTAATATGATTTATGAAATACTTCAGTATAAGCATTACTATTATAAAATATATTTTATAATAGTCTATAACCAGCATTAGAAACTATTTCAAGAAAGATGAAGGAATAATCAAGCTGTGATGTTCTAGTTGTGTTTGGGACAAACTTCTGAACAGAAATATTCATACACTTACCCTTAGTAATAAATGTGCAAGAATTCATTTTCTCCAATCATTTCTCATTACAGGGTGATTCAGGAGGTCCTTTGGTCTGCGAGGAGGCATCTGGCAAATTTTTTTTGGCAGGTATAGTGAGTTGGGGAGTGGGTTGTGCTGAAGCCAGAAGACCTGGGGTCTACGTGAGAGTGAGCAAAGTTCGGAACTGGATTCAGGATATAATTTCAGCACCCACAGCACTGGCAACATATACAAGTTTTATTCCAACCACCACTAACGTTAAGAAGACAACCAATCCCAAAGTCACTAGTGCTCGGCCTCTGACTAGGTATTCCACTACCAAAGCAAAGCTTGGTAGCAGCACTATGCCAGCAAAACCAACCCAGAAGCCCCTCAGCACATCTAAGCCTCAAGGTACTTAGTAGTTAAAGACATGTTAAATCATTTTGAATATTGCACACTACATTTCACTGCACAGCTGTAAATGTAGGTATCATGAAAATGTATGCACAGCCCATCATGGTATATCAGCATTATATGTTGTTAAGTACAGTAGTTGTACATCTTGTAAAGATAATGGGCCCAATCCAATTCGCTTTTTCTCCAAGTTTTCTCCTAGGTGATATTTTCACATCTTATGAATAAAATGCCTTTTAATCCACCAGCAAGCAAGATAATTCACCTACTTTTTGGTACTTTTTCAATTTTAAATAGAAGCTGAAAAATGATCTCCTAGGAGAAAGTTAGGAGAAAAAGTGAATTGAAATGCTATATGTCCTATATGTGAGCATGTAAACATTACCTGAATGAAAAAGTAGCAGTAGTGCGATTTCAATTGCATGTGTGGATCTACAACAAGAAATGTGTTTAATAAATCCAGGAATATATGAATTTACACACTTGCTTTTACACAATTGCACTTGTACAAATTCACACATCTTTAAGTCTCACGGTATGAGCCAGGAGAAAAACTTTTGCCACCTAAGAACAGATCAATCTAGAGGAAGCCCAGGTTTGCAGGATCCTACATAGCAGTTACAGAGATTTCCAGCCAGGTCCCTCTCCAAAATGGACGTGGCACCTATGTAAATCAGAATTTGCATCCGAATCCCCCCACGCAAACACTCCCCCCCTATTTTTTAATAAGCTGTCAATTCAGATCTGAAAGCAGGGGGAAATGTAGTAAATCACGTCATGGGGAGAAGCAACCAAAAATAGGTTCAGTTGCATTGATTTATTGAGGTGAAGAGCACATAAGAACATAAATGATTCAGCAAACCTGGAATGCATTTTTAAAAAGGTGTGTGCTTTTAGCAAATTAATTCCTGCTGGACACAGCACAGGTCAAATGACAGTAGCTGATAGTGGGGGAGTATATTGCTAGAATATAAGTAACATTTGGGCAGGTTGAAAGTGTTAAAGGAAACCTGAAGTACTTAAAAAAAAGTTTCACTTACCCGGGGCTTCTGCCAGCACCCTGCAGCCGCCCTGTGCCCACAACATTACCAAACAATCCTCCGGTCCCCCGCCACGGCTCTGTATCGTTTTAGCTGACTTACAAGTTGACGTCCCCTGACCGTGCGCATCCGCAATCATGCTCCTATCGCCAGGAGCGCCCTGCGCAGATGTAGTACAGACGCAGGCGTGTGTTTGTATTAAGGTTTATTTTTTTTCACAAAAGGAGAAAACAGTCTCAAGCTATATGCAACTAATGAAATAGAAGATTATAGGACCGCTATTGCAAGAATGTGTATTGAATATACTTGTGCTTATACAAGTGCTTTTGAAAATAAAGAAAACCTTAAGAATAGAATGCCCCATGAAGAGATGAACTAGTTCAAAACCTGTTAGATTTTTACTAGTTACTACCTGCTGTAAGCAGCAGTGACATAGGAAAAAAATAATTTATATGGCATTTTACTCTAGGACAAATGTACATTTTATCAGGGCCAGTTCTAGCTCAAATGGGGGCCCCGGGCAAAAGTAACTTGGGGGCCCTAGCAACACCCCCCCCCCCCCCTGCAGCCCTGAGCCAGCTCCAAGGACCCATCCCACCACCTTCCCAGCAACACAAAATCATTAGGGGCTTGATTCACTAAAGCCTGCAAACAATTAGCACGACAGTGATAAAGGTTTGCACGCGTAAAGGTATGACTGTGCACTAACGGCGTTACGCTTCGCGCACAAAGTATCGTTATCACGTGCTAAGTATCATTATCATGTGAAGTCACTGCAGATCATGCGAATGGTATGTAGATAGTTAATTATTACCGTATACAGTACATTACAAGGCATGCGTTAAACTTTGTGCGCGCCGTATTACATTAACTCACATGTTAAACTAAGCACCATTGCTGATTTCATTGCCAAACTCTATCTTTTGATTGCATGAAGCACCATAGCTTTCAATGGCATTCCGCACTTAGCACGTGAAGCGTAACGACATTCGCGTGATAAAACTTAACACGAGAATGGTGGAAATTGCGCACATAATGCTTTGCGCGCTCGTTTACACGTGCAAATCCTTTACATGTGATAACTGAGTCACGCTTTAGTGAATTGAGCCCTAGGTGTCCATCATATATCCCCAAAAGCATTATTGGGTTCTCATTATTCCCCTTATTCTTACATAATCCAGGCAGGACATGAGGCAGCACTGTACTCGGAACTTCTCCCCACCAACCACTCTTTTCCTCGTTCTCTGCAGGAAGGTTTAGGATGGGTGGCCCCTCCAGGCTCTGGGGCCGAGGCAATTGCCCCCTTTGCCTCTATGGTAGCACCGGCCCTGCATCTTATCTGCAGTGATAGTGGTCCTTTAAATTGTAATGATGTAGTGTAAAGCTGATTTCTAAGTAGTATCAGGAACCACAATTTATTTAAGATGCATAGCTGCCTAGCTGCCTAAACTGAATGGTAAATGGCAGAGTCAAATATTTATTGCACATGTACCCAATATGAAGGGAGATACAAGAACAGGACATAGAAATGCGCTGCTTGTGGTGCTCTTTTAAGATAGCAGCGGTTAGAGATGTTCAGTAGTCTTCTTGCACAGGGTGAAACTCACCTATGCATTTCATCATGGAATAGAGAAGCAGTCCAGATCAGCACACCATTCCAAACTTGCTTCCAATTAATTCAGTCTATAAAATGTCTAACATACAGCTGACAATGGTTTCTCAAGGCTCCCTTTTCACAAAGCATAGAGTAGACAAAACATAGTCATCATAGAGTAGGCATGCCAGAGAAATAATATCTAATAGGAGACTTGAAGGACTTCAAATATGCTGTTGTCCATATGCGATGATGTCATTATCACAGATATATTTCAAACATGACAGTTGCATACATAATTTAATGGCCATGTAAGTACTCCCACAGTTTGGAGGCTGCACATGCACAGCCTGTTGCTAAGTAATAAACAAACAAAAAAGAGAAACTGCTTCTTACACTTTAAACAACCAACTATACAGTCACTTCAATCTCTGTTCCATAAAGTGGGTTCGCTGTCAATATTACAGTTTATCAATGTAAGTATATGATGCTCAACAGCGCTTTCCACTGCTTCAGGAATCAACCTATAGAAATATACTGCACATAGTGCATTACAGTTGTCACAATGATTAACACGCACACCACTCAGTGATTTAATGGCGGCTGAGAAGCGTGAGAGGACAACGCGCGCTACAGCAGACACCGCTGGGCATTGTCTGACAGGCCTGATAGCATCCTGGATACGTGAGTGCACTAGATAGTGCAGGAAATCAATTGGTGTTTTTATGTAATATGCTACGATCGATTTTATGTTTTATATTCACATACTCTGGAGTTTGGATTAAAGACCAGATTTTAGCAGCAGTGACATGCCAGCTGTGTGGTTTTTATATGCGTGTGACCCAACTAAATGCGAGGTGGTTAACTGGTGAGCCTATACATTATGGGGTGTGTGTAGTGCTCTATACACTTGCTTGATGTCATGTGTGGATCACTAAATCACTGGGTGGTGTGCGTGTTAATAATTGTGACAACAGTATTGCACTATGTGCAGTATCCCTTTATAGGTTGATTCCAGAACGTGAGGAGACCGCTGTTGAGCATCATATATTTATAGAGTAGTACACTACTTATTCCACCCATGGAAGAACCAGCAAGCAGCCACCACCACCATCACTAATCAGGAACTTACTCTTTTCCCTAACCGTGTGCAGACAATAGTGTAATATTATCATAAAATAAAATATTACAATTATATATTTAAAGTGTAATAAACACACATGCTCAGTATAGGAAGCCATGTCAAAAGCTGTTCTCAGTATAGTAAGCCATGTCAGAGGCTGTTCTCACCAGGGGTGTAACAATAGATCCTGCAAGGGATGCCTCCACAGCGAGGCCCAGAAGCCACAGGGGGCCCGTGGGGGGAAAAGTTTGAGAGACTGACAAACTAAGGGCATGGAGAGAAAAAACATATTCTGCTTTAGCATGGGCTGCATGTGTCCACCACACAGATAAGGAATCATACACACTTTGGAATTTGTACACTGTCCCTTCTCCCTAGGGTTCGTAAAAACATCTGTCTCACACTACAGAAAAGTTCTGATGACTTCATGTACAACCTTACAAACAAAGGAGTCACAGATTAAAAAGAAGTTGTAGACTGTCCCTATTCAGCAAGAGATTCCTAGATTCTTATCACACACAGGCACAGGCTAATGACCTTATGGTGTCTAATTACTTTTACAGCACAGCAGAGTGGGTAATTGATGTCTGACTGTCACTGCCTCATTGAGAGCTTGTCTTAAGGCCCATACTCACGGGCGAGAAATGTGGCCTGTCGCCAGCACACGTGAGCGTGCTAGCGACAGGCCGGCGACAGCTTCTCTCCAGGTCCCTCCGCGTACACACGCGGAAGAGGGACCAACGGCAAGGCGGAAGCTGTCGCTGACGTTCCTCCTCCCCCCGCCGGAAGCTCCATGTACCTACATGGAGGTTGCTATCGCTAGTCCGCGTACTCACGCGGACTAGCGACAGTTGCGGCGGGGGGGCAGCGGCGACTGTCGCCATGCGATTGAAAGTTTCAATCGCCTGGCGACATGAGCGACGGGCGACAGTTCGGGGTGCGCGCGCGTGCGGCGGCCCATACTCACGGGCGACCTGTCGCCGCAACACGCGCGCGCCGCGTGTTGCGGCGACAAATGTCACTCGTGAGTATGGGCCTTTATACTGAGTCCAAGATCCTGTAATAACAGTATCAATCAGTGACATTCTGAATGTTTTGCCAAAGTTACAGTAAATACTATATCTTATGTTCAGCATGTCACTGTTCCTCCATATACCATGTTCCCTCATGTAGTAAAATAATAAGGCTGTGTGTGTATGTATGTACTGGGGGCAGAGCTGTGAGGAGGGACTTGTCAGCTGCAAGGGACTGGAGGAAGTCCTGGGTAAGTAGATCTGGGGGTAGTATAGATTGCCTGACATTTCCTTTAAGTCTAAGTGCTTTTATCTGCATGGGGAAAATTACATTGATCCTCAGTTTTCCTGTGCAGAAAGCAAGGGAGGTGGGGGTGGGGGGCCCCATCCAAAGTTTCGTAGGGGGACCCCATCCAAAGTTTCGCAGGGGGGCCCAGTGATGTCTAGTTAAGCCCCTGGTTCTCAGTATAGTAAGCCATGTCAGAGGCTGTTCTCAGTATAGTAAGCCATGTCAGAGGCTGTTCTCAGTAATAGTAAGCCATGTCAGAGGCTGTTCTCAGTATAGTAAGCCATGTCAGAGGCTGTTCTTAGTATAGTAAGCCATGTCAGAGGCTGTTCTCAGTATAATAAGCCATGTCAGAGGCTGTTCTCAGTATAGTACGCCATGTCAGAGGCTGTTCTCAGTAATAGTAAGCCATGTCAGAGGCTGTTCTCAGTATAGTAAGCCATGTCAGAGGCTGTTCTCCGTATAGTAAGCCATGTCAGAGGCTGTTCTCAGTATAGTAAGCCATGTCAGAGGCTGTTCTCAGTATAGTAAGCCATGTCAGAGGCTGTTCTCAGTATAGTAAGCCATGTCAGAGGCTGTTCTCAGTATAGTAAGCCATGTCAGAGGCTGTTCTTAGTATAGTAAGCCATGTCAGAGGCTGTTCTCAGTATAGTAAGCCATGTCAGAGGCTGTTCTCAGTATAGTAAGCCATGTCAGAGGCTGTTCTCAGTATAGTAAGCCATGTCAGAGGCTGTTCTCAGTATAGTAAGCCATGTCAGAGGCTGTTCTCAGTATAGTAAGCCATGTCAGAGGCTGTTCTCAGTATAGTAAGCCATGTCAGAGGCTGTTCTCAGTATAGTAAGCCATGTCAGAGGCTGTTCTCAGTATAGTAAGCCATGTCAGAGGCTGTTCTCAGTAATAGTAAGCCATGTCAGAGGCTGTTCTCAGTATAGTAAGCCATGTCAGAGGCTGTTCTCAGTATAGTAAGCCATGTCAGAGGTAGAGATGTCGCGAACCTCCGATTTTCGGTTCGCGAACCGGGTTCGCGAACTTCCGCAGAAGGTTCGGTTCGCGGAAAAGTTCGCGAACCGCAATAGACTTCAATGGGGAGGCGAACTTTGAAAAATAGAAAAAATTATGCTGGCCACAAAAGTGATGGAAAAGATGTTTCAAGGGGTCTAACACCTGGAGGGGGGCATGGCGGAGTGGGATACATGCCAAAAGTCCCGGTGAAAAATCTGGTTGTGACGCAAAGCAGCGTTTTAAGGGCAGAAATCACATTGAATGCTAAATTGCAGGCCTAACGTGCTTTCAAACATCTTGCATGTGTATACATCAAACAGGGAGTGTAATTAGAGTACTGCTTCACACTGACACACCAAACTCACTGTGTAACGCACCGCAAACAGCTGTTTGTGTAGTGACGGCCATGCTGGACTACTGCGCAACATGGCGTGATTGCTCTTCCTCACTCAGTGATGTCAGGTAATGTGTGACTTCCTTCTCAACTTTCCATGGCATTGTTAAAAAGCTTACGTTTTGTTTTTAATTTACATTTTCTACTTGCTGTGTACTTGTTCAGTACCGCTACAATGAGAATCCTGTGGAGGCGGGCAACTCTGCCATTGTGACCCCGGGTAATGGCCGGGGAATGAGAGGTTTGAATCCGGTGTGGAGCCTGAGCAACGGCTACCACTACACATCCAAGGAGGGCAGCGGGCAGGCATGCACGCCCGCCCGCCCCAAGGTAGTGACCAAAAATAACAATACAGGAGGAGGACTTTCGAGGCCCTGCTGTGTATTTGAAATGAATGTACTTTAAATCCTTTAACGAGAACCAGTTATGGCGGGCAAAGATGACACCACATTCCTTTCACGAGAATCATATGGAGGCGGGCAAGTCTGTCATTTGCGACCCCGGGTAATGGCCGGGGAATGAGGGATGGAATCCGGTGTGGAGCCTGAGAAACGGCTACCACTACACATCCAAGGAGGGCAGCAGGTAGGCATGCGCGCCCGCCCCGAGGTAGTGACCAAAAAAACCAATACAGTAGGCGGACTTTCGAGGCCCTGCTGTGTATTTGAAATGAATTAACTTTAAATCCTTTAACGGAAATCCGTTATAGAGGGCAAGTCTGCCATTGTCACCTCGGGGAATGAAGGTTGGATTGCGGCCCGAAGTGGGAGACTGCTGAGACCCATGCTGTAGCTGCCCTGACCGTGCTTTGCAGACCAGGCATCTGTGGTCAGTTGGACCCTTGAGCCAGCGGAAGACAAACCAAGTCGAAAGCATTTGCCAAGAATGTTTTACGGAGGGCAAGTTTTTTTGCCCTTTTTTTAAATTTTTTGAAAATGATAGATGGTTGTATTTTTAAATTGTTTAAAAGTTTAGATGGTTGTATTTTTAATTTGTTTGAAAGTTTAGATGGTTGTATTTTTAAATTGTTTGAAAGTTTAGATGGTTGTATTTTTAAATTGTTTAAAAGTGTATCCATTCTTCCTCCCCCCAGCCACGAACAATACCATGGGAACGTGGAGCAGCAAAAGCCCCCTGTGACGGCTGCCACGGTTGTTCTCCGCTGCTTGTCTTTTGAGGGGTGCTTCTTTTCCTCAGGTGTTCTTGCCATAGCTGTTTGTGCCTTCTCTCCAGGTGCCTTCGTAAAGCACTTGTCCCTACGTGACAGTTGGCCTTTCCACGGCTCAATTTTTGCTGGCAGAGACAACATATGGCTTTGCTCCGATCTGAGACACACACGTGAAAAAATTTCCAAACTGCTGAGCCCCCCTGGACTGATGGCGCTACGGTGGCATCAGCAGCTGACGTTGAAGGGCATGTTGGCTGTCTGGCCATAGCTGGCGATACATGGCGCCGGACACTGCCCCCAGCTGATTCTGAGGACGAGCTCCCTCTTGTATTGCGTTCCGGAGTTGGAGCCTGATCAACGTCTACCACCACACATCCAGGCAAGGAGGGAAGCAGGCAGGCATGCACGCCCGCCCCGAGGTAGTGACCAAAAATAACAATACAGGACTCAGGAGGACCTTTTGCGGCCCTAATTGAAATGAACTAACTTTAAATCCTTTAACGGGAATCCGTTATGGAGGGCAAGTCTGCCATTGTCACCGCGGGGAATGAAGGTTGGATTCTGGCCCGAAGTGGGAGCCTGCTGAGACCCATGCTGTAGCTGCCCTGACCGTGCTTTGCCGACCAGGCATCTGTGGTCAGATGGACCCTTGAGCCAGCGGAAGACAAACCAAGTCGAAAGCATTTGCCAAGAATGTTTTACGGAGGGCAAGTTTTTTTGCCCTTTTTTTAAATTTTTTGAAAATGATAGATGGTTGTATTTTTAAATTGTTTGAAAGTTTAGATGGTTGTATTTTTAAATTGTTTGAAAGTTTAGATGGTTGTATTTTTAAATTGTTTGAAAGTGTATCCATTCAAGTGCAATTTATGCACTGACTGCC
Source organism: Hyperolius riggenbachi (assembly GCF_040937935.1). Lineage (NCBI taxonomy): Eukaryota > Metazoa > Chordata > Amphibia > Anura > Hyperoliidae > Hyperolius > Hyperolius riggenbachi. The sequence continues at coordinate 294,466,525 of NC_090646.1, read as the reverse complement.
AGGTATAATGTGCAGTCACAGATGCAGTGAAAGGTATGCAGTGACTGCAAACAGCCGTTTGTTTAGTGACGGCCGTGCTGGACTGGTGCGCACCGTGACGAGAGTGCAGGTGATGGTGGCTTTTCAGCCCATATGCTTGCCCAGCTGATGTAGCTGAATGACAGAACAGTGACTTTCCAGCTGATCAAATTTGGTCTGACCACAATGAAGCAACGACCTTAATATCTTTTGTGTGCCACCCCCACCCGAGACACTCAAATAGCCGGCGGTCATTGCTTCATTGTGATGCGCAAGCCCCTTCACCGCGGCAAGGTAATGATCACGAAGGGGGATGGGCACATGTACACGCACCAGAAAAATTAGTGTAGCGGCCGCTGCTAGCAGCTGGGTTCACTCAACAGTAAAGGTACTTAAGATGCAGTGAGGTGAGTTCTCACTCAACACAACAGGTAGTTAGATGCAGTGAGGTGGCCAGGTGGGTTCACACTCAACACAACAGGTAGTTAGATGCAGTGAGCTGGGTTCACTCAACAGTAAAGGTACTTAAGATGCAGTGAGGTGGGTTCTCACTCAACACAACAGGTAGTTAGATGCAGTGAGGTGGCCAGGTGCGTTCACACTCAACACAACAGGTAGTTAGATGCAGTGAGCTGGGTTCACTCAACACAAGGCTAGGTATATGCAGTGATGAGGTGGGTTAAGTAAACACAACAGGTACTGGGTAGTTAGATGCAGTGAGCTGGGTTCACTCAACAGTAAAGGTACTTAAGATGCAGTGAGGTGGGTTCTCACTCAACACAACAGGTAGTTAGATGCAGTGAGGTGGCCAGGTGGGTTCACACTCAACACAACAGGTAGTTAGATGCAGTGAGCTGGGTTCACTCAACACAAGGCTAGGTATATGCAGTGATGAGGTGGGTTAAGTAAACACAACAGGTACTGGGTAGTTAGATGCAGTGAGCTGGGTTCACTCAACAGTAAAGGTACTTAAGATGCAGTGAGGTGGGTTCTCACTCAACACAACAGGTAGTTAGATGCAGTGAGGTGGCCAGGTGGGTTCACACTCAACACAACAGGTAGTTAGATGCAGTGAGCTGGGTTCACTCAACAGTAAAGGTATTTAAGATGCAGTGAGGTGGGTTCTCACTCAACACAACAGGTAGTTAGATGCAGTGAGGTGGCCAGGTGGGTTCACACTCAACACAACAGGTAGTTAGATGCAGTGAGCTGGGTTCACTCAACACAAGGCTAGGTATATGCAGTGATGAGGTGGGTTAAGTAAACACAACAGGTACTGGGTAGTTAGATGCAGTGAGCTGGGTTCACTCAACAGTAAAGGTACTTAAGATGCAGTGAGGTGGGTTCTCACTCAACACAACAGGTAGTTAGATGCAGTGAGGTGGCCAGGTGGGTTCACACTCAACACAACAGGTAGTTAGATGCAGTGAGCTGGGTTCACTCAACAGTAAAGGTACTTAAGATGCAGTGAGGTGGGTTCTCACTCAACACAACAGGTAGTTAGATGCAGTGAGGTGGCCAGGTGGGTTCACACTCAACACAACAGGTAATTAGATGCAGTGAGCTGGGTTCACTCAACACAAGGCTAGGTATATGCAGTGATGAGGTGGGTTAAGTAAACACAACAGGTACTGGGTAGTTAGATGCAGTGAGCTGGGTTTACTCAACAGTAAAGGTACTTAAGATGCAGTGAGGTGGGTTCTCACTCAACACAACAGGTAGTTAGATGCAGTGAGGTGGCCAGGTGGGTTCACACTCAACACAACAGGTAGTTAGATGCAGTGAGCTGGGTTCACTCAACAGTAAAGGTACTTAAGATGCAGTGAGGTGGGTTCTCACTCAACACAACAGGTAGTTAGATGCAGTGAGGTGGCCAGGTGGGTTCACACTCAACACAACAGGTAGTTAGATGCAGTGAGCTGGGTTCACTCAACACAACGCTAGGTATATGCAGTGATGATGTGGGTTAAGTAAACACAACAGGTACTGGGTAGTTAGATGCAGTGAGCTGGGTTCACTGAACAGTATACAGTAAAGGTACTTAAGATGCAGTGAGGTGGGTTCTCACTCAACACAACAGGTAGTTAGACTTAGATGCAGTGAGCTGGGTTCACTCAACACAACGCTAGGTATATGCAGTGATGAGGTGGGTTAAGTAAACACAACAGGTACTGGGTAGTTAGATGCAGTGAGCTGGGTTCACTCAACACAAAGCTAGGTATATGCAGTGATGAGGTGGGTTAAGTAAACACAACAGGTACTGGGGTATATGCAGTACTGGGTAGTACAATGTGCAGCTCCCTGTCACACACACAGGCAGTCAGTCACTGAATGTGCTGGGCTGCTGGCAGTGGCACACACACTATCAATTAGCAAGGCTGTGCATGCAACAAAAGTGTCAGAAAAAAAAAATGTACAGGTTGAGCTCTGAAAAGAGCTGTTGCTGGGTGCTTTAAAAGCAATATTAATCAGTCAGGAACAAGCAAAGCAGCCTAGAACCTAACTAATCTGTCCCTAAGAGAAAAAGTCTGCAGCAGCTGTCCCTTTCCTCTGTCTAGCAGGCACACGAGTGACTGTAATAGCCGCCGGAGGCTGCCTTATATAAGGGGGGTGGGGCTCCAGGGCTTACTGTAGCCTGAATGGCTACAATGTGCCTGCTGACTGTGATGCAGAGGGTCAAAGTTGACCCTCATAGTGTATTATGGGGCGAATCGAACTTCCGGAAAAGTTCACCTGGCGCAGGCGAACGCGAACCCCCAATGTTCGCCGGCGAACCGTTCGGTACACCTCTAGTCAGAGGCTGTTCTCAGTATAGTAAGCCATGTCAGAGGCTGTTCTCAGTAATAGTAAGCCATGTCAGAGGCTGTTCTCAGTATAGTAAGCCATGTCAGAGGCTGTTCTCAGTATAGTAAGCCATGTCAGAGGCTGTTCTCCATATAGTAAGCCATGTCAGAGGCTGTTCTCAGTATAGTAAGCCATGTCAGAGGCTGTTCTCAGTAAACTAAGCCATGTCAGAGGCTGTGTAATTACAAACTGTTTATCATGATGGTGGAGGTGTCCACACGGATGGATCTTTCACTGACACATTGGGGCCATCGCACACATGCTTGATTCTCCACAGACACTTCCCCGACTGGCCGCCTCAGAAGAAAACCATCTAGCATGTTTATGAAGCCTGAGTACTGAATTAATTGTAGGTCAATCCTCCTTTTGGTAATGTAAATAATTAGTAGCAACAGACTGCTGTTGACATACACTTTAGGCATACTTCAGGGGCTCTTTAATGACAAATATTGGAATATTTGACATCTCCGGAATTGGAACTATAGTGATTAGAGGGGTTTTATGTCTATTTAAGTCGAGAGCTATATCGCCTGGGTGAATGTGTCTTTTCCAAACCCCTTACTCGGTCACCTAGAGCACAAGTATTAAAAATATAGTCTTTACATCACATTAGAATTTCAATAAAGCTTATAGCATCCTTATGTCCTCTTCTTTCTTCTCATTTCTTCTTTTCTAGGGAATTTGACTGCTTTGCAAACATATTGTCAGGATTGCCTCTGTGATCTCATTAATCATTTACGGTCATGTCTTTTTATGGCTACTGAAACATGCCAGAGCTCAATCCGTAGTGTTTGCCTAAAGACCTCCTTTACACATTCACCAGAGAGAAAGTGGCTTTCCCAGACCTGTATTTACCTCAAAGAAGCTTATAGGCGCAGATGTCCTGGCACCTTAGACCTCGCCCTCCATAAACCGACAAACCCCTACCAAACTGCACCGCAAGTGTGCTGGCTGTCCCAGCTGCCACTTCTCCCTTACTTCCCTTGTCAATCATAGGTAGCTACAGGTGCCCCTTAGTATTAGGTAGCCAGAAGTACCCTCAATATTAAGTAGCTAGAGGTGCCCCCAAGTATTAGGTAGCTAGAGGTACCTCAGTATTAAGTAGCTAGAGGTGCTCCTGACTGAAGGGAGATCTCGTCAGTGGAGTGACGAGAGCAGGGTGAGTAACCCCTCATTTCAGAATCAGAATCAGAATCAGATTTATTTCGCCAAGTGCAGCAGTTGACACACTCGGAATTGTTTGTGGTACACATCGGCATAAAGCATAGTACAAAGGCATTTAGAGGCATAGTGCAAAAACATTCAATGACGACAGACAAAGACATTAAAACCAGGTAGTGCAAAACATGTACAGACAAGGGAATTCAGGTATTGTAGTGCGCATTACATGCGGTAACCACAGAATAGGTAAAGATTACTTTAGGCCTGGGTCACAGGTGTGCTATTTCCTGTGTGTGTGACTTGAGTTCAGAAGGCCCACTGCTTGGGGGAAAAAAGAGTTCCTGTGCCTGGAGGTTTTGGTGGAAATAGCCCTGTACCGGTGGTCTGAGCGCATGCGGTTGAAGAAGCGGCTGCCAGGATGGTGTGGGTCATTCGTGATCCTGTCTGCCCTTGTTCTCAGTCTGGATGCGTGGAAGAGGTCCAGAGGTGGCAGGGGTGAACCAATGATTCTTTCCGCTGCCTTGATTACTCTTTGTAGTCTGTACCTGTCACTCGTGGTGGCACCCCCATACCAAACGATGATAGAGGAGCACAGGATTGACTCGATGGTGGCAGTGTAGAAGCTAGACAGCAGCTCCTGCGGCATACCAAACTTCCTGAGTTGTCTTAGGAAGAACAGCCGTTGCTGCGCCTTCTTTTGGCATTTAGTGGTGTTTTCACTCCATCTCAGGTCATTGGTGATGGTGGTGCCCAGAAACCGAACACTTGATACTCTGGTGACTTCAGTGCCTTCGATAAATACCGGGCTGAGTGGGGGGGGACTTTTCCTGAAGTCGATAACCAACTCGACGGTCTTTGCAGCGTTTAGGACAAGCATGTTGTCCTTACACCAGTTGCAGATTCGCTCAATCTCACTGCGGTAGGTGCTTTCGTCCACTCCACTGATGAGACCAAGGATGGTGATGTCATCTGCGAATTTAATTACCTTAACGCAGTCAGCAGTTGAGGTACATCTGTTTGTATACAGGGAAAACAGGATCGGAGACAGTACACAGCCTTGGGGGGCACCAGTATTTGTGGTCCTCATTTGGGAGAGGCAGCTGCCAAGTTTAACCTGTTGCGTCCTGTTTGTGAGGAAGTCCTTGATCCAGGTGCAGAGATTTCCGTCAAGCCCAAGTTGCGCTAAGTTGTTGTACAGGATGTTCGGGCAGATCGTATTGAAAGCGGAGCTAAAGTCTAGGAAGAGGATCCTGGCGTAGGTGTTGGGTCTGTCCAGATGTTCCATGGTATATGCCAGGCTGATGTTGATAGCATCCTCAATGGACCTGTTTGCCCTGTATGCAAATTGAAGTGGATCTAGGAGAGCGTTGGTGGAGTTTTTCAGATGGGTGAGGACCAATTTTTCTAGGATCTTCATGACAGTTGAGGTAAGGGCCACAGGTCTGTAGTTGTTGAGATCCATAACACCTGTTTTTTTGGGTACTGGTATGATGGTGGACCTTTTAAGGCAGGAGGGTACCTTGCCAGCCGATAGGGAATTCTGAAAAATGGAGGTCAGCACGGGGGCTAGCTGGCTAGCGCAGGTTCTCAGGCACATAGATGACACGCCGTCTGGGCCAGAGGCTTTCCTAGGATTTAGTTTCCGGAGGTGCCTGAGTACGTCAGACACCTGGACTACTGCTGGTTCTGGTAGGGCACTGCCAGTACTAGGAGAGGTGGGGGTTGCCCAATGGGTGGCCCTCGGGTTTCCTACATGGGTTGGTTGTTCAAACCTGCAGTAGAATTCGTTGAGTTTTTCTGCAAGTTCGAGGCTCGGGGGTGCATGTTGTGGTGAGGGTTTGAAATTTGTGGCTGCCCTAAGACCTTGCCAGACTTCCCGTGTGTTGTTTGAGCGTAGGCGGAGCCCCAGCTTGTTGGAGTAGGCCCTCTTTGCGTTGCTAATTTCGCGCTTGAGGGTGTATCTGGCTTCCTTGAATTCCTCCGGTGTTCCGGACTTGTGCGCTTCTTCCTTGATTTTCCGGAGCCGACGTAACTTGCCGTTAAACCAGGGCTTGTTGTTAGGGTAGACCCTGAAGGTTGTTGTGGGGATGCACAGCTCCTCGCAGAAGCTGATGTAGGAGATGACGTTCTCTGACCAATCCTCCAGGCAGGCTGACTCGAGGGTCGCCCAGTCGGTACAGTCGAAGCAGGCCTGTAGTTGCAGCTTAGCTTCTTCTGTCCACTTTCTCACAGTCCTGTGGACTGGCTTGGATGATTCAAGGTGCCTTCTGTAGTTGGGAATTAGATGGATTTGGCAGTGGTCAGAGTTCCCTAGGGGAGCCTGTCGAATAGGTTTGTACGCATCCTTGAGGACCGTGTAGCAATGGTCCAGGGTGTTCTGATTCCTGGTGGGGCAAGTAATGTGCTGTTTGTAGCGAGGCATCTCCGTGTGGAGGTTCGCGCTGTTGAAGTCCCCGCAGACGATGAAGAGGGAGTCTGGGAGGGAGGTCTCCCACCGTGAGATGGTGTCGCTGAGTGTACGCTGAGCGATCTTGGTGTTGGCACTGGGGGGGATATATACTCCTACAAGAACGTAGGAGGAGAATTCTCTTGGTGAATATTGAGGTTTGCAGTTTATGAGTAGGAGCTCGATGTCTGGGGAGCAGCGTCTGACCATGATGGACGTGTTAGTGCACCAAGTGGCCTTGATATAGAAGCAGATGCCACCCCCCCCTCCGTTTCCCGGAGAGTGCGCTGTCACGGTCTGCACGGAAGAGGTTGAAGCCAGGTAGTTGGAGGGAGTTGTCCGGGATGGTGTCATTTAGCCACGTCTCAGTGAAGCAAAGGACTGGGGTGTTTGCGCCCATTAAACGATTGCGTCCAAGTAGTATGAGTAGTTCATCAAGCTTGTTTGGGAAGGAGCAGACGTTAGCCAGGAGAATGGCTGGGATGAGTGAACGCAGGCCCTTCCTTTTAAGCTTCGCTTGTACTCCTGCTCTCTTACCCCTGGGGCGGTATGTTCTGCTGGCCCACCTGGCCCTCCTGGTAAGTAGCCTGATGTGTGCCCAGACTGTGTCCCCCAGGGATGCATGGGACGCAGCACTGCAGGCCTCCCATAGCAGGAGTTCCTCTCTGGTGTGCGTGGTAATGCGCGTCGTGCTTGGGGAGTGCGGCTGCTTCCGAGCCATGGAGCTGCGATGGTAGATGGAGCAATAAGATGGCACGTGCAGGTAACAGGCAATAACAGGCAAAAACAGTCATGTGACAGGCAAAAAAAGTCACTGTGGTGGGCAGCTGGTAAGGCAGGGCCAGTGAGGTGTGCAGAGCAGATGGGGCACGTGCAGGTAACAGGCAATAGCAGTCAGAGTCCGTGGTCACTGTGGCAGGCAGCTAGTAAAGCAGGACCAGCAAGGTGTACAGAGCAGATAGGTGAAGCAGGACCAGCATGGTGTGCAGAGCAGATGGGGCACAGGTAACAAGCAGAGTATACTCCCTGTGGCAGGCAGATGGAAAAGCAGGTCCAGCAGGAGTACAGAGCAGGTGGGGGCCCCCCTGAGGATCCAATGTACGGGGATGGCAGGCAAGGGTGCTAGGGCACAGAGTTCAGATCCAGTGTGCAGGTAGGGCGAGCAAGGGTGCAGGCAAGGGAGCAAGCAAGGGTGTTGGGGTGGCAGGTAAAGCTTGCTTACCGGAGTAGCTTGAGAGTAGCTTGGGCCCCTTCAGGTGTGTATCCGAGATGGAGAGGCTGGGACGGCGCCGCAGAGAGGCAGGAGCGGGGCTGCAGTGTTGGAGGCGGAATCGGTGCCAAGAGCAGAGGGAAGTCTGGATCGGAGCTTTGAGCAGGGTGTTGAGGGGGCTGGGTTTTTGCACGGAGCTGGAGGCACACGGAGTAGCCGATTCCACTGGGGCCTGAGGCGGCGGCCGCAGGAACACGGAGATGGAGGCCTGGGCCACGTGGGAGGTCCACTCTCATCAGGACTCTGCATAGGTAAGGAGGCACTCGCCAAGGGGAGTGAGCCGCCTTTCCATCATCCGGCACCTGTAGGCACGTACCTACAGTGCCTTATGGCAAATCCAGTCCTGGGCTATCCCATAACATACCCAAGTTTCCAGTATTCCCATTAGCCATGGAGATTTTGAAAAGCACAGGGCAAGTTCATACTTTGCCCATTGCCTTGCATGTTGATGGACTTGGCAGCAGACTCAAAACAGACAAGTCAAGGACATAATAGTTTTCTATGGACTAGTAATTGTTCCATTTAAGTCCACAGCATAAAAAAATTCCAACTGCACACATTTTTGTGGATTGCATTGCCATTTATGAGAGGAATGGTATTCTCTCAGAGTGGCAATAGACCCTGGCAATTCTGTACTGCATCCATTTTCATAGCATTCTATCAAAATGGATGCAGTGCAGAATAGTAAGAGCTTAGGCTCAGTGCCCATTAGTATCAAGCTATGGTTATTTGGGAGACAGTGGTCAAATTTTCTGATGCTTTTGTAAAACGTTCTCCAGGGAGGCATATAAGGCCAGCTGACTCCACAATGATGAGACCACATACTCACTAGCTCTGCTTGGGGATTGGACTAGTTTGGATCTTCATGGGAGACTATGTTGTTGTTTTTTTTATTTAGCATTTATGTTAGTGTCATATATCTGCTACCAATGAAAGCAGGATGAGTGCCCACTGCTCCACTCTTTGCCACGCTGGGTCAGAAGCTGTTTACTGGAGGTTCATAATGATAATCACAGAGTCTCTGCACTGACAAGTACCAAGTTATTTATCTGTGCTGTTATTCTGTACATTTTAGTCTACAACCAATCCCTCAAGTATATTCCAATACATGTTTCAGTTAATTTGCTAGAAATTGTATTCTGCTGCAAAACTTGTAAATATAAATGTATAGTCTTTTTCCACCAACTGCTTTAAACGTACTTAGAAACAGTTTGATTTTGGAATCTGGTACACTATTAAAGACTTTAAAGCATTTGTCCTATTAACGTTAGAAAAAATGTATTATCATTGCAGAATGTGGCAGTCGTCCTGGTCTTACAAAACCCAACAAAATAGTGGGAGGATTTGATGCTGTCAGAGGAGAAGTCCCATGGCAAGCCAGCCTGAAGGAGGGGTCACATCACTTTTGTGGAGCAACAATAATTGGAGATCGATGGCTGGTCTCTGCAGCTCACTGTTTCAACCAGTGAGTACGGTCTTCTGTAATGTGTCAGTAAGAACCGTTGCTTCCATTAAGCTGAATTTTATAAGAAAGTGAATTTAGACGTACCCTGTGTTTAACATCTAAAGGGACCCTGAACAGACAATAAAAATGGAATCTGAACGTACCTGGGGCTTCCTCCAGCCCCCTGTAGCCTGTGAGGGCCCTCGGCATCCTCTGAGTCTCCTCCGTTCTCCTGCTGGTAGCTCTGGTAGAGCGTGACTTCGCCAGGAGTGATGCGTGACCCGGCTCGATCACGTGCCTGTCGCCCTGAGCATTCTGTGCATTTGTGGTTCTCTAAAGAATGAACCGGGCGCACAGACGGGCTGTGCATGCGCAGTTGTGCATGCCTCCCAGCGAAGTCGCACGCTACCAGAGCTGCTACCAGGCGACCCAGAGGACACAGAGGGACCTCGTGGGCAATGGGGGCTGGAGGAAGCTCCAAGTACGTTTAGATTCCATTTTTATTGTCTGTTCAGGGCCCCTTTGACCGCATATTTATATATGTGATAATCTTGAATCCATGTACGTATAGTCATGACCAAAAGCACAAACATTGGTTTTCAAAAAGTTTGCTGCTTCAGTTTTTATGATGGCAATTTGCATATACTCCAGAATGTTATGAAGAGTGTTCAGATGAATTGCAAAATCCTTCTTTGCAATTCATATGAAAATAAACTTAATCCCCAAAAAAAACGTTTCCACTGCATTTCAGCCCTACCACAAAATTACCATTTATTGGATCGTCAAGAACTTCAAGGAGATAGGTTCAATTGTTGAGAAGAAGGCTTCAGGGCACCCAAGAAAGTCCAGCAAGCACCAGGACTGTCTTTTAAAGATGATTCAGTTGCGGGATCAGGGTGCCACCAGTGCAGGGCTTGCTCAGGAATGGCAGCAGGCAGGTGTGAGTACATCTGCATGCACAGTGAGGCAAAGACTTTTGGAGGATGGCCCAGTGTCAAGAAGGGCAGCAAAGAAACCACTTCTCTCCAAGAAAAACATGAGGGACAAGCTGATATTCTGCAAAAAGTACAGGGATTGAACTGATATGTGGACTGGTGTAAAGTTATTTTCTCTGATGGAGCACCTTTGCAAATGTTTGGGGCATCTGGAAAAATGATTGTCTGGACAAGAAAAGGTGAGCAACTGAGCATTACCATCAGTCGTGTCTCATGCATCCTGAGACCATTCATGTGTGGGACTGCTTCTCATCCAGGGGAGTGGGCTCACTCACAATTTTGTGAACACAGAAATGAATAAAGAATTGTACTAAAACATCTTGTAACACTAACGAACAAGAACAGTTTGGTTAAGAACAGTGCCTTTTTAATACGATAATGCACCATGCCAAAGTGATAACTACTTTGGCTCGGGGAACAAAACATTGAAATTTTGGGTCCGTGGCCAGAAAACTCCCCAGACCTTAATCCAATTGAGATCTTGTGGTCAATACTCAAGAGGCAGAAGGACAAACAAAACTCCAACATTCTGACAAAATACAAACACTGATTTAGGCCCCGTTCACACTACACGCGTTTCCAGCCGCGTTTTGGAAACGCGTGCAGGAGGCAGACACGCACGACATCAGACATTGCATAGAGTGCAATGTCTGATGTTCACACTGCATGCGTTCCGGACCTGTGCGGTCCAGGAACGCATGCTGCACGCATTTTTTGTAAAAACGCGTGGCTGTCCCATTTACTTTTCAGTGATGGGATCAGCCACGCAACGCACACAAACGCGGATGGCGTGCGTTCGTACGCGTTGCGTTCCGCGTGCGTGCCCGTCCGCGTTTGTGATGTGAACGGGGCCTATGAAAGACTAGGCTGCCATCAGTCAAGATTTGACCCAGAAGTTGATTGACAGCATGCCAGGGCGGAATGCAGAGGTCTTGAAAAAGAAAGGGCAAACTGGAAATATTGTCTCTTTACATAAACTTGATGTAATTGTCAAAAGAATTTGAAACTTATGAAATGCTTGTAATTATACTTCAATACAAAAAAACAGAAATAACTGATAAAAAGATCTAAAACCATTGAAGCAGCAAACTCTGTGAAATCCAGTATTTGTGCCATTTTAAAACATTTTGGCCAGGACTGTAGTACCGTTTATACTTGAGTATAAGCCGAGTTTTTGGGCCCAAAAGTGAGGGTCTTGGCTTATACTCATATACTAAATTAGTATATAATCATTATAGTAATGTATAAGTAGTATACTATAGTGCACTATATACTATATGTGTAAGTAGGATACTGTAGTAAATAGTCATATACTAAATTGCAAGCCCCCGACAGCACCCCCACCCGCCATAGGAAGAGCGGAGCTGAATGGTGTGCTTTTTTAAACGCAGATTTGCACGCTGTGTGTCGCCGTCCCGTCCGAGTAGAATGGAATGTATACAGTAATTGCTATGGTGAGCAGCTCGCGGTGTGTAGTGTGGTGAGGCTTGGCGCATTGCTCTCACCTGCTGGCTGCTGCCTGGGCCTCGGTCGGCATGAACTGTGCTTCTCCCACACTGTCTCCGCTCTTCCTCTGTCCTCTCACGCCGCTCTGCCCCGCTGTCAGTGGCTTGGAGCTCCAGACACTCATCACACAGCAAGGAGTCCTCTGTAACTGTTCTTCCTAGTCGCGTTGCTATGACTCCTGCAGTGCCACATTCAAATCTATATTTGAATTAAAGTGACCCAGCGATGAAGCACCCTTATGTGTTTTACCATATATATCAGTGGGAACATTAGAAAAACACTTACCCTGCTTTCTGTTTCATCATTCACTGCTCAGCCTGCTTGTTATCAGCCATGATAAAATCCCCGACTGAGCATTCAGTCTGGCTTTGCTCAGGAATAATTATAGCTGAGTCTGTCTTATCTGATCCAATAAAGATAATCCCAGCGCTGCAACCCAGTAGATTCCAATACCAGTTGACGGGGTGTCAACCTAACGGTAACTTCATGCAAACAGAAAAAAGACTGGGTCTCCACCTGGATTTATGACCGACTGGCCAGTTTATTGTCAATACCACAGACAAAAGCACAGCTTTTGTCTGTAGTATTGACAATAAACTGGCCAGTGGGCCATAAATCCAGGTAGAGACCCAGTTTTTTTCTGTCTTCTCTGATGTCTTTTCAAGCCCAAGCCTGCCCCCTTCTGGCTCTGCTATAATGACTCAGTTATAATAATCCCCGCCCCAGGACTTTACAACAATCGTCATTAGGTGGTCCTGGGGCTGTCGCCCTAGAGATTAAAGTAAAGGTTGGGGGGTCAGCTTATACTCTCGTCGGCTTATACTCGAGTATATACAGTGTAAAGTTTATAACCAAAGTGATGAATGCATCCTGTTTTGTTAGAGTTAGCCACAAGGCAACCTAGGCAGATGCCTAGGGACTGGTGGGTGTCCAGGGGCCTGGATGATACCTACTGTGATTTTTCTTATGCTTCTTACCAAAATGTTTTGGTGCCAAGCAGGGGTAACCCAAGCTGGTGCTTTGTTTAGTGCCCCATTTAAAAATAATTTATCTCTATAACACATTAAGCATTTCTATATTCCAAATCATTTAACATCACTCATCTCAATACTAATAAAAAAGAGGATCATGCTGCTTGACTGGATGCCAGGAAGAGACAATAAACAATATGGCCTCAAATGTAATTTATGGGATGCAAGGCCACACTTCCAGTAATGCACACCAATATAAGTTGTATCAATATAACACAAAATTGGTTCCTCACTTCACACTGGCTTTATATCCCGTAATCACAAAGTTTTACTATTCTTACCATGCATGTAATAACAGCAATAGCACCTTGTTCATATTATTAATGTTGCATGTGCAAACACCCAACGCATAACCGGTGCCAGCACACTGTCTGTGTTGTGTATTGGCAAAAAACAATTAACCCTTTGCACACTCGCATGCAAATATTCAAACAAATGCATTCAAAGATTCACTCATCCAGGCACCACTGATATCCATACAGCTACGTTAAAAGCTGGGGTCTTAGTTCACAGAAGAATGCAGTCTTTTGCGTAGTCACCTACACTGCGCTGAAGTATCTAGGTAAACATAGGTGTCCTAACTCTAGCCCTGTAACATGCATAGTGCAGACATGCAAACATTCATTGCATCAAACCTATTTAGGGATTAGGAGCACACATCCTGACGTCCTCTCTTGGGACAGATAGCGCATCATACCAATCGCACAAGGGAGCTAACGTAATGTATCCATGCATAGAGATGGCCCGAAGCTCCGTTTTTCGGTTCGAGGACCGCGAACTTACGTAAAAGTTCGGTTCGCGCGAACTTTCACGAAATGCAATAGACTTCAATGGGGAGGCGAACTTTGAAAACTACAAACACTTATGCTGGCCAGAAAAGTGATGGAAAAGATGTTTCAAGGGGTCTAACATCTGAGTTTTTGTATGGATGAGTGGGATAGACACCAAAAGTCCCAGGGAAAAATCTGGATTTGACGCAAAGCAGCATTTTAAGGGCAGAAATCACATTGAATGCTAATTTGCAGGCCTAAAGTGCTTTAAAATATCTTGCATGTGTATACATCAATCAGGGAGTGTAATTAGAGTACTGTTTCACACTGACAGACCAAACTCACTGTGTAACGCACCGCAAACAGCTGTTTGTGTAGTGACGGCCGTGCTGGACTGGTGCGCACCATGGCGAGAGTGCAGGCCGTGGCAGTTTTCAAGCCCATATGGTTGCCGGGCTGTGGTAGCACAATGATAGAACAACAGTGACTGTCCAGCTGATCAAATTCGGTCTGTCCACAATGAAGCAACGACCTTATTATGTTGGGTGTGCCAGAAAACTTAGGCAGGCATGTACACGCACCAGAAAAATAAAAAATTCGGGAATTCGCCTGGAGTCCTGGACCTTGTTGGTGGTGGCGGAGAAGGCAAGTGGCCTGCAGGCAGAGATGCTGTGTGTGGGAACTGACTTAGTCTTCGGGTAGGCAGTAGCCCTCCGGGATCCAAGCCTCATTCATTTTGATAAACGTGAGGTACTGAACACTTTTGTGACTTAGGTGACTTCTCTTCTCTGTGACAATGCCTTCTGCTGCGCTGAAGGTCCTTTCTGACAGGACGCTTGAGGCAGGACAAGACAGAAGTTGGATGGCAAATTGGGACAGCTCTGGCCACAGGTCAAGCCTGCGCACCCAGTAGTCCAAGGGCTCATCGCTGCTCACAGTGTCTACAGCCACACTTAAGGCCAGGTAGGCGGCTACCTGCCGGTCCAGGCGTTGGTGGAGGGTGGATCCGGAAGGGCTAAGGCGAGGTGTTTGACTAAAGAATGTCCACATGTCCGACATCACCATGAGATTGCTGGAGCGTCCTGTCCTTGCCTGCGTGGACATGGGAGAAGGATTACTGGCAGTGGTACCTTTATTGCGTTGTGCTGTGACATCACCCTTATACGCATTGTAAAGCATACTTGCCAGCTTGTTCTACATGTGCTGCATCCTCTCTGCCTTAAGGTGAGTTGGTAACATGACCGCCACTTTGTGCCTTTACCGAGGGTCTAGTAGCGTGGCCACCCAGTACAGGTCATTCCCCTTGAGTTTTTTTATACGGGGTCCCTCAACAGGCTGGACAGCATGAAAGACGCCATCTGCACAAAGTTGAAGCAACAACCTTATTATCTTTGGTGTGCCAGCCCCCCCCCCCCCCCCCAGACACTCATATAACCGTTGGTCATTGCTTCACTGTGATACGCAAGCCCCTTCACCGTGGCAAGGTAATGATCACGAAGGGGAATTGGCACACGTACATGCCTTTTGTTTTGTTGTTGCAGCTGCAGTGCAGCCAGAAATATTAGGCAGGCATGTACACGCACCAGAAAAATGAGTATAGCGGCCTTAAAAATTCAGGAATCCACATGAAGTCCTGGACCCTGTTGGTGGTGGACATGCGTGGACATGGGAGAATGATTACTGGCAGTGGTACCTTTATTGAGTTGTGCTGTGACATCACCCATAAACGCATTGTAAAGCATAGTTGCCAGCTTGTTCTGCAAGTGCTGCATCCTTTCTGCCTTCTGGTGATTTGGAAACATCTCCGCCACTTTGTGCCTATACCGAGGCCACCCAGTACAGCTCATTCCCCTTGAGTTTTTTTATACGGGGGTCCCTCAACAGGCTGGACAGCATGAAAGACGACATCTGCACAAAGTTGGATTTAGACGTACTATCCATCTACTCTTGTTCTTCCTCAGTGACATCAGGTAAGTCCTCCTCCTCCCCCCAGCCACGAACAATACCACGGGAACATTGAGCGGCACAAGCCCCCTGCGACACCTGCTGCTGTTGTTCTTCTGCCACCGCCCCCTCCTCCTCCTCCAAAGAAACACCTTCCTCATCATCCGAGTCTGACTCCTCTTCCCCACACGACTTTTCCTCCTCCTCCTCCTCCTCCCCCCCCCCCCCTCTGTGCTGCCGCAGGTGTTGAGGAAACATCTGGTTCTGATGAGAATTGATCCCACAACGCTTCCTGTTCACGCTCCTCCACAGCTTGATCCACCACTCTACGCACAGCACGCTCCAGGAAGTAAGCGTACGGGATCAAGTCACTGATGGTGCCTTCACTGCGACTCATCAGGTTGGTCACCTCCTCAAAAGGCCGCATGAGCCTGCATGCATTTTGCATGGGTGTCCAGTTGTTGGGCCAGAACATCCCCATCTCCCCAGAGTGTGTCCTTCTACTGTAGTTATAGATGTACTGGGTGACGGCTTTCTCCTATTCTAGCAGGCGAGAGAACATAAGGAGGGTCGAATTCCAGCAAGTCGGGCTATCACAAATCAGGCATCTCACCGGCAACTTGTTTCTCCACTGAATGTCGGCAAAGTGTGCCATGGCCGTGTAAGACTGCCTGAAATGCCCACACAGCTTCCTGGCCTGCTTCAGGACGTCCTCTAAGCCTGGGTACTTTGACACAAATCTTTGATTGACTAGATTCAGCACATGTGCCATGCAGGGTACATGTGTCAGCTTCCCCAAATTCAAAGCGGAAATGAGATTGCTGCCGTTGTCACACACCACATTGCCGATCTCCAGCTGGTGCGGGGTCAGCCACTGATCCACCTGTTTGTTAAGAGCAGCCAGGAGAGCTGCTCCAGTGTGACTCTCTGCTTTGAGGCAAGATATGTCTAAGATGGCGTGACACCGTCGTACCTGGCATGCAGCATAGGCCTTGGGGAGCTGGGGCTGTGTAGCTGGAGAGGAGATTGCAGCACCTGTAGAGTTGAACTGCCACTCAGCCAAGGAGGACGAAAGCGAAGAGGATGTAGCAGGAGGAGAGGAGGTGGAAGCAGGCCTGCCTGCAAGCAGTGGAGGTATCACAAGTTCCGCTGCACAGCCACGTACTCCCTGCTTGCCATCGGTCACCAGGTTGACCCAAAGGGCTGTGTAAGTAATGTACCTGCCCTGACCGTGCTTGGCAGACCAGGCATCCATGGTCAGGTGGACCCTTGACCCAATGCTGTGCTCCAGAGATGACACCACTTGCCTCTCAACTTCATGGTACAGCTTGGGTATTGCCTTTTTAGAAAAATAATTGCGGCATGGTATCTTCCAATGCGGTGTCCCAATGGCCACAAATTTACGGAAGGCCTCAGAGTCCACCAGCTGGTATGGTAACAGCTGGTGAGCTAACAGTTCCGCCAAGCCAGCTGTCAGACTCCAGGCAAGGGGGTGACTGGCAGAAATTGGCTTCTTCCGCTCAAAGATTTCCTTCACAGACACCTGGCAGCTGTGGGCAGAGGAGCAGGATCTGCTCAAGGTCAGAGGCGGAGTGGAGGAGGGTAGCTGTAAAGGTACAAGGGAGAAAGCGGCTGAAGATGCTACACCTGAAGGAGGAAGAGGAGAAGGAGGGTGGCTTTTCTTTTGTGTGCTGCTTTTGCTCAGGTGCTCTTCCCATTGCAGTTTGTGCCTTTTCTGCATGTGCCTTCGTAAGGCAGTTGTCCCTACGTGGGTGTTGGTCTTTCCATGGCTCAATGTTTGGAGGCAGAGAGAACAGATGGCATTGCTCTGATCTGAGGCAGACACATTAAAAAATTTCCAAACTGCTGAGCACCGCTGGGGTGATTGCACTATGGTGGCATCAGCAGCTGGCGTTGAAGGGCATGTTGGCTGGCTGTCCATAGGTGGCGATACATGGTGCCGGACACTGCCACCAGCTGTTTCTGATGACGAGCTCCCCCTGCTTCTTTCAGGAACTCGTCTCCTCCTACTCCTCTCTGACTCCCCCTCTGAACTGTCCCCTTAGTCATCTTGTCTCTTAGGATCCCACATGGCATCCGTATCATCGTCATCATCATTATCATCCTGCCCAGCTTCGCTTGCCTCAGACATCTCCAAAACTGCACCAACAGCAGGTACTTCATCATCCTTCTCCTCACACGCTACATCCATAGTGTCGCCAACTCAGACATATGAGGTGGTGTAACTTGCTTAGCACCTTTATCTTGTTGTAACAATAATGGCTGTGCATCAGTGATTTCCTCGCCAAATAACTCCTGCGAAGTGTCAAATGCAGCAGATGTGGTGCTTGTAGTAGCGCTGGTGGCTGCGAAAGATGAGGTGTTCTGTGTTAAATAGTCAACCACGTCCTGACAATCTTGGGAGTTGATGGGACGTGCCTTCTTCTGAGCACTGTACTTTGGTCTGAGCACTGCACTTTGATGAAATCACATCAGCACGACCTTGCACAGACCTGCCAGATGGCCTTCCTCTGGGTCTGCCTCCACCTCTGCCTCTACCTGTTTTGTCCATATCGGGGGGGATGAAGTGAAAGGTATGCACTGACTTGACTAATACAATGTGCAGTCACACAGGTGCAGTTAACAGGTATGCACGGAGTGGTATATGATACTGCGTGCACTCACGTAGGTAGGTGGGTGCACTGAACACAACAGGTAGGTATATGCAGTGATGGGTATTACAAATGTACACCAATCACACACACGTACCGTGAACAGGTACAGTTACTGGTGGTATTAAATATCACACTGCGTGCGCTCACGTAGGTAGGTGGGTGCAATGAACAACAGGTAGGTATATGCAGTGATGGGTATTACAAATGTGCACCAGTCACACACATGTACCGTGAACAGGTACCGTGACTGGTGGTATTAAATATCTCACTGCGTGCGCTCACGTAGGTAGGTGGGTGCACTGAACACAACAGGTAGGTATATGCATTGATGGGTATTAAAAATGTGCACCTGTCTCAGACACACGTACTGTGAACAGGTACAGTGACTGGTGGTATTAAATATCACACTGCGTGCACTCATGTAGGTAGGTGGGTGCGCTGAACACAACAGGTAGGTATGTGCAGTGATGGGTATTACAAATGTGCACCTGTCACACACACGTACCGTGAACAGTGACTGGTGGTATTAAATATCACACTGCGTGCGCTCACGTAAGTAGGTGGGTGCACTGAACACAACAGGTAGGTATATGCAGTGATGGGTATTACAAATGTGCACCTGTCTCACACACACACACAGGTACTGCCGTGAACAGGTGCAATGACTGGTGTCATTAACAATGCGTGCGCTCACGTAGATAGGTAGGTAGGTAGGTGCACTGAACAGTGAACAGGTGCAGGGATTAGGATGGGATTACAAATGTGCAGCTGCCTGTCACACACACAGGTAGTCACTGAATGTGCTGGGCTGCTGGCAGAGGCACAGTAGGAATTAAGGTGCCAAAGGCCAGCTGCGACTGGCTGACAGGGCTGTATATAATGCAAGTGGGCCACACACAAAAAAAAAATAGATTAAAAAAAAAAAAAAAAAAAGATCACAAGAACAAGAAGAGCTGTTGAGTAGTGTTGGGCGAACAGTGTTCGCCACTGTTCGGGTTCTGCAGAACATCACCCTATTCGGGTGATGTTCGAGTTCGGCCGAACACCTGATGGTGTTCGGCCAAACCGTTCGGCCGCATGGCCGAACTAAGAGCGCATGGCCGAACGTTCCCCGAACGTTCGGCTAGCGCTGTGATTGGCCGAACGGGTCACGTGGTTCGGACCTGAACGCGCTCTGATTGGCCGAACTGTCACGTGGTTCGGGTAAATAAATACCCGAACCACGTCATATTTCCGCCATTTGTCTGTGGGTTTAGCTTTGGGTAGGCAGGCAGGGTAGTTCGCGCTCCAGCCACGCTAGCCAGGGTCCCCCCAGTCATTGTGTCGCTGCTGGGAATAGTAGTACACCGCTCGCTCAGCATTCTGTTTACTGCCACTCTGTGTACCTCGCTCAGCCACACTATATAGCATTCTGTTTACTGTTCTGTTTCTGCTGGGAATAGTAGTACACCGCTCGCTCAGCCACACTATATAGCATTCTGTTTACTGCCACTCTGTGTCTTCTGGGAATAGTGGTACACTGCTCACCCGCCACTGTATAGCATTGTGCTCTGTGTCGCTGCTGGGAATAGTGGTACACCGCTCACCCGCCACTGTATAGCATTGTGCTCTGTGTCGCTGCTGGGAATAGTGGTACACCGCTCACCCGCCACTGTATAGCATTGTGCTCTGTGTCTTCTGGGAATAGTGGTACACCGCTCAGCCACACTATATAGCATTCTGTTTACTGTCCTGTGTCTGCTGGGAATAGTAGTACACCGCTCGCTCAGCCACACTATATAGCATTCTGTTTACTGCCACTCTGTGTACCTCGCTCAGCCACACTATATAGCATTCTGTTTACTGCCACTCTGTGTCTTCTGGGAATAGTAGTACACCGCTCACCCGCCACTGTATAGCATTGTGCTCTGTGTCGCTGCTGGGAATAGTGGTACACCGCTCACCCGCCACTGTATAGCATTGTGCTGTGTGTCACTGCTGGGAATAGTGGTACACCGCTCAGCCACACTATATAGCATTCTGTTTACTGTTCTGTGTCTGCTGGGAATAGTAGTACACCGCTCGCTCAGCCACACTATGTAGCATTCTGTTTACTGCCACTCTGTGTACCTCGCTCAGCCACACTATATAGCATTCTGTTTACTGTTCTGTGTCTGCTGGGAATAGTAGTACACCGCTCGCTCAGCCACACTATATAGCATTCTGTTTACTGCCACTCTGTGTACCTCGCTCAGCCACACTATATAGCATTCTGTTTACTGTTCTGTGTCTGCTGGGAATAGTAGTACACCGCTCGCTCAGCCACACTATATAGCATTCTGTTTACTGCCACTCTGTGTACCTCACTCAGCCACACTATATAGCATTCTGTTTACTGCCACTCTGTGTCTTCTGGGAATAGTAGTACACCGCTCACCCGCCACTGTATAGAATTGTGCT
The DNA here is from genome assembly GCF_040937935.1 of Hyperolius riggenbachi. Taxonomy (NCBI): domain Eukaryota; kingdom Metazoa; phylum Chordata; class Amphibia; order Anura; family Hyperoliidae; genus Hyperolius; species Hyperolius riggenbachi. The sequence continues at coordinate 294,445,982 of NC_090646.1, read as the reverse complement.
CTGTGTCGCTGCTGGGAATAGTGGTACACCGCTCAGCCACACTATATAGCATTCTGTTTACTGTTCTGTGTCTGCTGGGAATAGTAGTACACCGCTCGCTCAGCCACACTATATAGCATTCTGTTTACTGCCACTCTGTGTACCTCGCTCAGCCACACTATATAGCATTCTGTTTACTGCCACTCTGTGTCTTCTTGGAATAGTGGTACACCGCTCACCCGCCACTGTATAGCATTGTGCTCTGTGTCGCTGCTGGGAATAGTGGTCCACCGCTCACCCGCCACTGTATAGCATTGTGCTCTGTGTCGCTGCTGGGAATAGTGGTACACCGCTCAGCCACACTATATAGCATTCTGTTTACTGTTCTGTGTCTGCTGGGAATAGTAGTACACCGCTCGCTCAGCCACACTATATAGCATTCTGTTTACTGCCACTCTGTGTACCTCGCTCAGTCACACTATATAGCATTCTGTTTACTGTTCTGTGTCTGCTGGGAATAGTAGTACACCGCTCGCTCAGCCACACTATATAGCATTCTGTTTACTGCCACTCTGTGTACCTCGCTCAGCCACACTATATAGCATTCTGTTTACTGTTCTGTGTCTGCTGGGAATAGTAGTACTCCGCTCGCTCAGCCACACTATGTAGCATTCTGTTTACTGCCACTCTGTGTACCTCGCTCAGCCACACTGTATAGCATTCTGTTTACTGCCACTCTGTGTCTGCTGGGAATAGTAGTACACCGCTCACCCGCCACTGTATAGCATTGTGCTCTGTGTCGCTGCTGGGAATAGTGGTACTGTATAGCATTTCTGTACTGCCACTGTACTGCTGCCAGTCAGCGTGTACTGTAAGGATAAGTGAAATGAGGAAGAAATCCGGTGAAAGAGGGAGGGGCAAGGGAAGAGGTGTTTCCCCTGACGGTTCACGTACAGGCCACAGGGGAGCACCCAAGAAAACCCACTCAATACCGCCCATGTTGTCCAGGACAACAACCCTCACAAATCCAAAAGAACAGGACCAGATAATTACTTGGATGACCTCTCAAGCGTCCAGCAGTGGGTTAAGCAGCACCAGCACATCACGCACGAGGTCCGAGTCCTCAGCCAGTTACAAGGAGCCAGTGGGCACAAAGCTGACACAACCGCCAGCGACACCACGCACACAACTGCCAGATAACCAGTCCGATTAATTACCTCAGGACACAATGGGGTATTCGCAGGAGCTATTCCCAGCCCAACAAACTTCCACCTTTCAAAGGTCAATGGAGGAACAGCCAGAAATGTTGTGCCCGGATTCACAACCATTAACTGTGGGAAATGCACCGCGCACTGAAATACAAGGCGAGTCCGAGGAGGACTCGGAAACCCAAATCCAAGAGCAAGTTGGGCAGGAGGGGTTGCAATTGCAGGAGGTCGGCCGACAAGATCTGGAAGACGACGTTGGAGTGAGCTGTGCAGAGGTTGTTCTGGGGAGCTCTACTCCACGGCGGCGGCCCCCCACAATGACATATGACGAGTTTGAGGAGATGGAAGAGGAGGGTATGGACAATGTGGACAGAGACCCAGATTTTGTTTGTGAACGAGAACATCGCCGTCGTAGCAGCAGCACAGATGAGTCTGTTGAAGAACCCACTGCTGCACGAGTTCGCCTTGTGCCACAAGGTAGGCGGCGCGCAATTTCAGGCACCACAAGCGTGGAAGTTCAAGTGAGAGGCAAAAGAGGAGCAAACAGAAATCGCCAACAAGGCAGGTGCTCCAAAGTCTGGGCTTTCTTTGAAGACTGCACTGAGGATGTTACCATGGCGATTTGCAAGGTGTGCAAGACCCGCCTGAGCAGGGGGAAAAGTATTAACAACCTCTCCACCACCAGCATGAGCCGCCACATGCTATCCAAACATCCCACTCTGTGGGCAAACGCGGCAGGACAGGGTACCAGCAACACTGCCTCCCTTGGGTTCACCAGACTCACCACCAGACCCGCCTCAGCAGCAGCAGTAGCCCAGCCATTGCGTGGTTCACAACATTCACAAACATCAGACAACGCTGACACTGTCACTTTCCGGAGTAGTGCTCTTGAGGTCTCCCAGTGTTCATCAAACACAACAACCAACAGCCCTTCCGTGTGCAGCGCTACGGTTCAGTTGTCTGTGTCGGAGATGTTTGAGCGCAAGAGGAAATTGCCAGCAAATGACCCCCGGGCCGTGGCAGTAACAGCCAGCATAGCCAAGCTTCTGGCCTGCGAAATGCTGCCATATCGAGTGGTGGAGACAAACAGCTTCAAGGGCATGATGTCAGTGGCCATCCCACGTTACGTGGTTCCCAGCCGCTACCACTTTGCGCGCTCTGCAGTGCCTGAGTTGCATGAGCACGTGGTCAGCAAAATAACCCGAAGCTTGAAGAATGCCGTTGCCTGCAAGGTTCACCTCACCACTGACACCTGGACGAGTGCGTTCGGCCAGGGTCGATACATCTCCCTTACCGCGCACTGGGTGAACCTTGTGGAGCCTGGCAGCGATTCCTCACCTGCTACGGCGCGGGTGTTGCCCACGCCGCAAACAGCTGCACCGCCGTCCCTCCCACTGGATAACAACAGCAGCACCTACCTCTCTGACTCCTTCTCCTCCAACGCATCTCAAAGCTGTACCTCATCCGGAAACGCTAACCCAGCAGCAGTAGGATCGTGGAAGCAGTGCAGCACAGCTGTTGGCATGCGTCAGCAAGCGTTGCTGAAGCTGATCTGCCTTGGGGATAAGCAGCACACAGGGGAGGAAATTTGGAAGGGAATAAAGGAACAGACGGATTTGTGGCTGGCACCGCTGGACCTGAAACCGGGCATGGTTGTGTGTGATAATGGGAGTAATCTCATTCGCGCTTTAAGGTTGGCTAAGCTGACACACATCCCTTGCCTGGCGCACGTGATGAACCTAGTAGTTCAGCGGTTCCTGAGGACATACCCAGGCGTGGCCGATCTTCTGTTGAAGGTGCGTCGAGTGGCCAAACATTGTAGAAATTCCAGTATTGCTTCGGGGGCACTCGCCAAGATGCAGGAGCGCTTCAATCTCCCCCACCATCGCTTGCTGTGTGATGTCCCTACGCGCTGGAATTCTACGCTGCACATGCTAGCCCGCTTTTGTGAGCAGAAGAGTGCAGTGGTCCAGTACATGACGGCGCAGTACCGAGGCGCATCCGGACAGCTGCCAAGCTTCTGTGGATCCGATTGGGCCAACATGTTGGACCTCTGCCAAGTCCTCCAAAATTTTGAGCAATCCACGTTGCTTGTGAGCAGTGACAACTCTTCAGTCAGCATTACCATACCACTGCTGTGTTTACTGAAGAGGTCAATGTTGAAAATCAAGGAAACAGCTGTCATGATGCAACTGGGGGAATATGAAGGAGAAAACGATCAGCGTGATGGTACCAACATCAGGCCATCCGCCTCAGGGAACGCTGGCCCCAGCAGCTATGACGAAGAAGAGGAGGAGGAACAGCTGGAGTTGGAGCAGGAATTTCATGCCACCACTGACGAGGGCCAGAGCGGTGCACGTTGGACAATTCAGCGCGAATGGTCAGCAGAAGCAGACCAGGAGGAAGGTGACGACTATGATGCATCACAACAACTATCACAACGCTCACAAGAGGATGATGAGGATTCTGGTAGGACTCTGGCACACATGGCTCAATTCATGCTAGACTGCATTGAACGTGACCCACGCATTGTGCGCATTCTGGACAACACCAATTACTGGGTTTATACCCTTCTGGATCCACGGTACAAACACAATGTTCCAAAACTGCTTGAAGAAAGAGTCAGACAGGTCAAAATGGAAGAATACCAGCAGGCCCTTGTGGAGACTTTAGAGAGGAGATTGACATCCTCCCCCTCCTCTAGCCAGTTGTACGCCGACAGACTGACTTCCGCAAACCCAGGACGACCAGGAGGGCAGCAAACAACGCAAGCCGCAGCTAGTGCCCAAAAGGGAATGGTATCGGCAGTGTCCTTGGAGTGGGAAAATTTTCTGACACCCATGCAGCAGCAGCCCACTGAACAGCAAGCGTGCAGATCCACCTCCAACACCGATCGCCTGGAGAAGATGGTCAAGGACTACATGTCAGATGACGTAGCTGTGTCGAACAATCCATCTGCACCCTTCAACTATTGGGTATCGAAGCTAGACACCTGGCACGAACTGGCAATGTACGCAATAGAGGTGCTGGCTTGCCCGGCAGCCAGCGTTATGTCGGAACGCTGTTTCAGTGCTGCTGGAGGCATCGTCACAGATCGGCGTATCCGCCTCTCCTCAGAAAATGCAGACCGTCTGACTCAAATTAAAATGAATCAATCCTGGATTGGAAATGACTACGCAACACTCCAGGACCCCAACCAAGTAACATGACCAATGAACATCTGGGATGGTGTAGCGTTTCCGGTCCCTGTTTATTGAACCTCTCATCTGTATTACATTTATGACTGCATAAATGGGCCCCACATCCACCACTGCTGTCCACCACTGCTGCCCAGCAAAGGGCCCCACTGTGTCCGCACCCTCATCAACCAGCCGTGCGGACCCTGAAATTAGGAGCGATTCTCCTCGAGCAACCTGGCCCAAGTGATCCCTGCTGGCCACCTCCTTCATGATCCCCCCCCCCCCCCAGCATCCTCTCTGCTTTTCGCGGACAATCGGTAGCACCTGTCTAGTTGGGAGCGCGTCGCTGTGTAGCGTCCAGTGCCGAAAATGGCAGCGCTCATATCAGCTCTCAGGCTGTTCCTCCAGTCCCACTCTTTTTCTGTTCCCGCTATCAGTGTATGTCTTGCTATGCTATGTTTGTATTACGTCAATTGTACGTGTATGCTGTAATGCTCTGTTTGTATTATGTTAACTGTACGTGTATGCTGTAATGCTCTGTTTTTGCTTTGATTTTGCTTTTGTTTATACGTATGTTCCATGCTTAATTGTATATGACGCTTTGCTTGAATGTACGCACAAACTGTAATGTTGTCCTATGTATGCTTGTCCCACGTCTACGTATGTACCATGCTTAACCGTGCTATTTTCTTGTTTTTCACCAACGACCCTGTATGCGCCAAAACCAATTCCGGGTACAATCCACCGTTGTACTTGGCGAAATAAATTCTGATTCTGATTCTGATGGCGGCAAAAAGCATTGCTGCTATATCCGCACGCTTTTTGTCCTCATGCAAGGCCTGGGTTGTTGTGTCTCAAAAAGCATGGCCTTCTCCTCCTGCGCCTCCTCCTGTTCCATCACGTCTGCTGCTGCTGGGTTAGCGTTGCCGCGTGGTCCCTGTTTATTGAACCACTTATCTTTATTACATTTATGACTGCATGGCGGTACAAAGCATGCTATCCGCACGCTTCTTGTCCTCATGCAAGGCCTGGGTTGTTGTGTCTCACAAAGCGTGGCCTTCTCCTCCTGCGCCTCCTCCTGTTCCATCACGTCTGCTGCTGCTGGGTTAGCGTTGCCGCGTGGTCCCTGTTTATTGAACCACTTATCTTTATTACATTTATGACTGCATGGCGGTACAAAGCATGCTATCCGCACGCTTCTTGTCCTCATGCAAGGCCTGGGTTGTTGTGTCTCAAAAAGCGTGGCCTTCTCCTCCTGCGCCTCCTCCTGTTCCATCACGTCTGCTGCTGCTGGGTTAGCGTTGCCGCGTGGTCCCTGTTTATTGAACCACTTATCTTTATTACATTTATGACTGCATGGCGGTACAAAGCATGCTATCCGCACGCTTCTTGTCCTCATGCAAGGCCTGGGTTGTTGTGTCTCACAAAGCGTGGCCTTCTCCTCCTGCGCCTCCTCCTGTTCCATCACATCTGCTGCTGCTGGGTTAGCGTTGCCGCGTGGTCCCTGTTTATTGAACCACTTATCTTTATTACATTTATGACTGCATGGCGGTACAAAGCATGCTATCCGCACGCTTCTTGTCCTCATGCAAGGCCTGGGTTGTTGTGTCTCACAAAGCGTGGCCTTCTCCTCCTGCGCCTCCTCCTGTTCCATCACGTCTGCTGCTGCTGGGTTAGCGTTGCCGCGTGGTCCCTGTTTATTGAACCACTTATCTTTATTACATTTATGACTGCATGGCGGTACAAAGCATGCTATCCGCACGCTTCTTGTCCTCATGCAAGGCCTGGGTTGTTGTGTCTCACAAAGCGTGGCCTTCTCCTCCTGCGCCTCCTCCTGTTCCATCACGTCTGCTGCTGCTGGGTTAGCGTTGCCGCGTGGTCCCTGTTTATTGAACCACTTATCTTTATTACATTTATGACTGCATGGCGGTACAAAGCATGCTATCCGCACGCTTCTTGTCCTCATGCAAGGCCTGGGTTGTTGTGTCTCACAAAGCGTGGCCTTCTCCTCCTGCGCCTCCTCCTGTTCCATCACGTCTGCTGCTGCTGGGTTAGCGTTGCCGCGTGGTCCCTGTTTATTGAACCACTTATCTTTATTACATTTATGACTGCATGGCGGTACAAAGCATGCTATCCGCACGCTTCTTGTCCTCATGCAAGGCCTGGGTTGTTGTGTCTCACAAAGCGTGGCCTTCTCCTCCTGCGCCTCCTCCTGTTCCATCACGACTGCTGCTGCTGGTGCTGGGTTAGCGTTACCGGTCCCTTTTCCTGGAACCTCTTCTCTGTTTTACATTTATGACTGCATGGCGAAAAAAAGCATGTTACCTGTGCAAAGAAACATGATATTTTCCACATTTAAAAGACAGTTTTTCCTTTGAAATTTACAATCAATTTTCTCAAAAACTGTAAGCTCTTTTTCAAATATTTTTTTCCCTCTTGTACCCACTCCCAAGGTGCACATACCCTGCTAATTTGGGGTATGTAGCATGTAAGGAAGCTTTACAAAGCACGAAAGTTCGGGTCCCCATTGACTTCCATTATGTTCGGAGTTCGGCGCGAACACCCGAACATCGCGGCGATGTTCGGCGAACGTTCGCGAACCCGAACATCTAGGTGTTCGCCCAACACTACTGTTGAGGGGTGCTTTTTTTAGCAATAAGAATCAGCAAGGAGCAAGCTAACAAGCCTACAAGAGCCTAACTAAGCTTTCCCTATGAGAGTCTGCAGCAGCTCTCCCTTCTCTAATTACTGCAGGCACACGAGTGAATCCAATGCCTGACGCTGCCTGCCTTTTATAAGGGGGGAGTGGCTCCAGGAGGGAGTGTAGCCTAATTGGCTACAATGTGCCTGCTGACTGTGATGTAGAGGGTCAACGTTGATCCTAATGATGCACTATGGGGGTGAATAGAACGTACCGTGTATCCCCAGCATAACATATCACCCAAGCATATACTGAAAAAAGATACAGAATGGCATGGGTTCCTGATATATATACCAGACAATCTAAACATTTATTGAAATACAATTCACACAAGCTGCTTGGTTGCATGCAAAAATCAGCGTTCTTTAAAGAGTAACTGTCAGCCTGCAAAAGCTAATTTAAACCTCTATTCTCCTGTGTTAAACAGTTTAGAAGAAAGCCAAAAAGGCAATACTGAAGTTAAAAATCTCTCTTACTTTGATGCTTGCTTAACAGCAAGGCTGGTTATTCCTAAGCTCGTAAGGAGGCCGCCAGGCCGCATACCATACTGAAAAGCATTCTGGGGCTGCTTCTTCTCCCCACTCTGCACTACCTTGGGTCCTCCCCCTTCATTTCCCTATCATGCCCTAAGGCTGCTTTCACAGTGGGAAGTTACAGGCTCATGTTACAGCAGCTTGTAACATCACAGCACTGAAAAATCACAGGGCACATGTTCCTTTAGAGTATACTGCATGAGTCCGCTATTGTTCCTAGCCACATGGCTAATTAATATTCACTGCACAATAGTGTTGTCCGGATCATGAACCATTAGGATCGTTGATCCTGATCGAATCATCAGGAAGGAGGGAGGATATTACATCACAATTGGCTTCATAGGAGACAGACAAACATAGAACCTGCCATGAGCTGTTAGGAGCATCATTCTCTGCAAATACTATATAAAAATTCTGTGAAATCCAAACGTGGACAGTGAAATGCATATGTAATGTAAGTACAGCCAATCTTTAGCTACTGATATATGTGTTTTTTTTTCTCTGAGACCCTATACCTAACAGCTCCTCTTTAAAAAAAAAAAACAGCTAAAATTTCTGCTGAAGAACAGATTATGCTCAGGACAATAGTTAGCAAAGCTGACTAAACTAAGCCGGCATATCCAAATACCAACATCACTTACACATCAACATATGGGCACGATCAACCACACATTTGGCAGCTGCATAAGCAATGAGTTCAAGATATGTTGGCTATAAGCTCCCCATAGTGGCACGAAGAGCTGTTTGGCAAGTTTGCCTGTCTGTGCACTCTGTTGTCCGCCTTTTCAATCCATTGCTTCTTCTGTGTGTTCTCTGATGTTTCTGTGTTCATCATTACACACCGCTGGATGGTACTCATGTCACGTCCAACACCTTTGGCAATTACACACATCAATAAATTCAGATCACACAGGTCCACAATAGGGTCTTGTTCCTAAGCCATTAACTGCTCGCTGATGTCTTGAAGGCATGATCACTTCTTCTGATAGTTGCTGATAGCATTTATGAGACAAGCCATTTGTTGGTCTTCATCACCCAAAACTGGGTGTCATGTGACCCCACATAAAGTAATTTGCGTATAGCTACTTGCATTTCTTTATGGTTTTACAATTCTATTTGTGACAAGTGTTTATAGTTGAGCTCCAGATAGTGCTATAGGTAAAGTTAGGAGGGTTAGTTTTAGAGGATAGGGTAGGGAAAGAATATATGTAATAGAGGTTCAACATGCCTTCAAATTAGTCCACTGTGAGAGCCCTTCACCCCTATCATGTGGGAGTCACCTGATTCCAAGACTCTCGTCACATGGGTCTTATAGCACTTGTAGGATGTTAACTGGGCCTCCCTTGCCACACAGAATGACTCTGGCTTCTTCCACTATACAATCTCCCAGCTATTTTACCTCAAGCAAGAGCAACTCGCAATAGTGAAGCATTCCTTTTTTTAAGTTCTTTAATTATTGCGAGTTGATCTTGCTTGAGGTGAAAGAGACAGAAGACTGTATCTTGGGAGGGAGAAGCCAGAGTCATTCTGTGTGGCAGGAGAGGCACAGCTAATGTGTCACAAGCGCAATAAGATCCATGTGATAAGGGTCTACGCCAGTGAGATTCCCACAAAAAGGTGTGGTGGAGTGTTCACGCTAATTGAAGAGAGAATTATTTGTATGAACTGTGCACCTTGTTGCAGGAAATTCTTGGCTATCATTGATCTGATCCGGACTGTAATTTTGCTTTTCTAGATATATGCATACATTTTGAGTTGACTGAGTTTTATTGGAGGCACAGCACCGAACAGAAAACACCATCTGTGCATGCAGATTGTTAACGTGACTGAACAAGAACAAAAGATCAATATGCATGCAACCAAACTGAATATACACAGAATCAGAAACACATAGTGCACCACATATCCCAGAAGACCAACCCTAACTAATTATCTACAGCAGATATATACAAGGCAATGTACAGGTGCATAATTTATGCAATTCAAGAGCAGATAAACATTAACCGCAAACAAATGAATAGTCAAGTATGGAAGGGTCAAATCTAAATCAGATATAAATATACACTAGGCAAGGAGTAGTCAAACAAACAGGAGGTCGATACCAGGAAGTCAATAACATTAGGAGGAGGCAAGGAAAAGCATGAAGGATTGATTCCCAGAGTCACAAGGGCTACTAGCACAAAGATCTAGCAGTTCACGAATGGCAGAAGCAGCCTTATTTATACATGCTTCACATTGGTCAGGTGACAGTTCAGAATGTTCACAGAGCTCCATCTTCAAGTGAGACAAAGAACTGCAGAGTTCCCAATATGAGGAAATCTGCTGAAGGACAGTGCCCACCTTTTATCAGTTTGCTTAAGAAAGACTTAAGTGCAGATTTCTTAAATTAGATACAGTATACCTTCAATACGTTTTAAAACTTTTATTTTATTAGCCTGTGAAAATGCATCCTTTGTACAAACAACTCTTCAAGTCCCCTGGAAGAAAAGCACTAGAGCAATGCTATTTTTATTATTACTTCTATTATCATCATCCAATCATTATCTAATAGTTACTTCCAGCACCTTCAACCCCTGGCATCTTTCTTACCTCATATAGTTTTCCCTCAACACTGACTTTTTACAGGACACCTGAAGTTAGAGGTATATGCAAGCTGCCATATTTATTTCCTATTTAAACAATACCAGTTGCCTGGCAGTCCTGCTTTTATCATCAGTAGTGTCTGAATCACACTCCTGAAACAAGCATGCAGCAAATCCAGTCAAACTTCTGTCAGAAACACCTGTTTGCATGCTTGTTTAGGGTCTATGGCTAAAAGTATTAGAGGCGGAAGAGCAGCAATATGCATTGTTTAAACGGAAATAAATATGGCACCGTCCATATCCTTCTCACTTCAGGTATCCTTTGAATCCCTTCATCCTAATATGTCATGCCTTCATGATTATTTGCCTTATGTTCATTCTATACATTTTATTTTGATTTACAGCACTGTGTTATACTTCTATTATACTTCTATTATATAAAAAGGATGCTGATACTGATAAATAATACACTGCTAACAATCCCTTTCACATATTTGTTATCTTCAGAACTAAGATGGACCAAATCACTGCACATCTGGGATCCACAGCACTTAATGGAGGTGACAGCATGACAGTGAAGATTAACTTAAGGAGGGTGATCCAACATCCTCAGTTCAATCCACTGACTTTGGACTTTGATGTGGCTGTGGTGGAATTGTCTAGTTCTTTGACCTTTAATAAGTATATACAGCCTGTTTGCCTTCCTTCTGCCCTACAGAAGTTTCCAGCTGGTTGGAAGTGCATGATCTCTGGATGGGGCAACATTAAAGAAGGAAATGGTATGTTTGTTATACTACTTGGAAAATTATATACATTCCTATATGTTTTAGCACATTCAGCCAGCATCAGCTCACAAATTCAAGAAAGTTACAAATACTTACCTAAATGAAATTAAACAACCCAAGGCTTCTTTTGGATTTCATCAATTATGGGGATCAGATTATCTAAGCTTAGGCAAAACCATCAAAAATGATGCATGGGCAACAGACCACAGCCCTCTTTGTATATCCAGAAAGTTCATAGAAGTGTTTCTTCTAAATGCATTCAAAGGTTAATTTCTGCTCTTTGGAACTCTAGCAACATCCTAATCATAAAATCATAAAAGTAGTTCAATGAAATATGAAAAAGATCTACTTGCAGAATATTTCACGACATTTTATACCCAGTGGTTCTAAAATGTTTAATTATGGGTATTTTAGGCTGACATTGTGATGGTTTCCATCAGATGAGATTTTAGGATGACAGGGTGTGTCTAATTTGGGATTTTCTCCTAAATAAATAATCCAGATCTCTGATTTCTGAATGACTTCTTACACTATACTTTCATGGGATTGATCTGCTAGAATTAGAAATGAACTGAATGATACCTGATCTCAACTGGGCAATCGGGGGTGTAATCCAGAGCCAAGTTATTACCATATTGTAGTAAATTTGTGATTTGATTTGTTACATGCAACAGAGATTTCAATTGATATTGGTAATTAGGTGATAACACAGCGCTACAGAGCTTTAATAGTGTGTATCCTTCTTTTTCTTCTCTATTGTTGTTTATGGCTATAAATACATGTAATAATTGCTAAAGTAAATGCAGGTTCTACCATTATCTCATGTGTGGAGAATTTGGATGCATTTACACTATGCAAGTTGCAGTGCGTTATATAAAGTGAGTTATAATTACACAGCAAGGCGATGCAATGGTCCTGCAATGGGCCCATTTACATTGTTGCATGGACCCTGCGGTACATTGGGTTCTATCGTAATAACATGAGCCAAGCTGTGTGCTACCATAAAAAGTGCACCTTTATAAATGACTAGAGATGAGGTACTGTGCAATGGTAATTTCTAAATCCATTGCGATGGATTCAGTGTGATTAAGATCATTAGCATTAGGGTACTTTCACACTATACATGTTGAAAATTAGGAGCTGATAGCAATGGTGTTGAAAGGTCACATTGTGCGGTACTAGTGTGATGCAACGCATTCAGTTGAGCAGACATTCCACAGACGTATGCTTACACCCCAACTGTTAGCACGTGCCAGGTAGCCGGGTAGGTAGCCGGGTGGGTGTGTAGGTAGCCGGGTGGGTGTGTAGGTAGCCGGGTAGGTAGCCGGGTAGGTAGGTAGCCGGGTGGGTGGTTAGGTAGCCGGGTAGGTAGCCGGGTGGGTGGTTAGGTAGCTGGGTAGGTAGCCGGGTGGGTAGGTAGCCGGCAGGGTGGTTAGGTAGTCGGGTAGGTAGCCGGTTGGGTAGGTAGCCGGGTGGGTGGTTAGGTAGCTGGGTAGGTAGGTAGCCGGGTGGGTGGTTAGGTAGCCGGGTAGGTAGCCGGGTGGGTGGGTAGCCGGGTGGGTGGTTAGGTAGCCGGGTAGGTAGCCGGGTGGGTGTGTAGGTAGCCAGGTGGGTAGGTAGCCGGGTGGGTGGTTAGGTAGCCGGGTAGGTAGCCGGGTGGGTGTGTAGGTAGCCGGGTGGGTAGGTAGCCGGGTGGGTGGTTAGGTAGCCGGGTAGGAAGCTGGGTGGATAGGTAGCTGGGTGGGTGGTTAGGTAGCCGGGTAGGTAGCCGGGTGGGTGTGTAGGTAGCCAGGTGGGTAGGTAGCCGGGTGGGTGGTTAGGTAGCCGGGTAGGTAGCCGGGTGGGTGTGTAGGTAGCCGGGTGGGTAGGTAGCCGGGTGGGTGGTTAGGTAGCCGGGTAGGTAGGTAGCCGGCAGGGTGGTTAGGTAGCTGGGTAAGTAGGTAGCCGGGTGGGTGGGTAGCTATCCGGGTGGGGGCCCGACTCCTATCCTCCCTCCCTCCCTCACCTCGGGGGGCCCCCCTCCCGGTATGCGCGGCAGGAGAGCGGAAAATACAGGAAGTCTCCGGGGCTCCAGCAGACGCTAGAGGCCCAGCCGCTTGGTCTCCGATATGTCTCCAAGTTGGAGACATATCGGAGACCAAGCGGCTGGGCCTCTAGCGGGGGCCAAGTTGGAGACATATCGGAGACCAAGCGGCTGGGCCTCTAGCGTCTGCTGGAGCCCCGGAGACTTCCTGTATTTTCCGCTCTCCTGCCGCATGAGGGGGGGGGCCCCGAGGCATGAGGGGGGGCCCCGAGGTGAGGGGGGGAGTAGTCGGGGCCCCCCAGCTAAAAAAAAAAAAAAAGTACAATAAAAAAAAAATAAACAGCAATACTTAATGGGCCCCTGAAGCAACGGAACTTCAGGGGCCCTCGTGCGGCGGCACGGCCTGCACGGCCGTATGTGTCCGCCACGTGCATTGTCCAGTAATGCACAGCATGGTGCGCATTAGTCCAACAGAATTCGTTGCACCAAACTGCTAGCAAAACAATGTGAATGCCCCATTGCAATGCAAACATGTTGTCCTTACACCGCACTGCAACTGATGCATTTTGAAAAGAGCCTTATTGTGATATTTAGACCCTGTTTAATGCTGTGCTTTATGCCATAAGTTAAACTATTTGTTCTCATTAAACTGTTGTTCTTGTTAAGCAATACATATTTTAATAAGGAAAAAAAAATCATATACAGTGTCCAAGCCTGAAGTTTTGCAGAAAGCCTCTGTGGGGATCATTGACCAGAAAATCTGCAGTGTCCTCTATAACTTTTCCATAACAGAACGGATGATCTGTGCAGGATTTCTGGATGGTAAAGTGGACTCGTGTCAGGTAAAATTTGAACCTAAATAAACAAAATATTTTTATAAATTAATGTTTTTACTTACTTCTATTTTTTTTATTTCACAGGGTGATTCTGGAGGTCCTTTGGCATGTGAGGAAAGCCCAGGTGTTTTCTTCTTGGCAGGCATTGTAAGCTGGGGTATTGGATGTGCCCAAGCAAAAAAGCCAGGGGTTTATAGTAGAGTAACCAAACTCAAGGATTGGATACTGGACACAGTGGCCCCAGTATTGAGAACAACAGATAGTGGCATGAACCTTCCAAAGTCCTCTACAACGCCCATGACTTCCACCACAAGGGCATCCACTATGCGGCCACCAACTTCTCCTGGTCGCAGAACAACCACGGTGTCTAGGACAACAGTGTCTCAAACTAAAAGCACAAGGAGCACTCCAAGATCCACTACAGCTAAAAGTACAAGCAAAAAAACCACTACTGCCAAGACTAGCACAACAGCATCAAGGATCACTGAACCACCAAAACCCACACAAAGACCAGGTGATCAAGTAAAAATGTATTTATTATTCTACCATTATTATCCATCATTTTCATTTCTTTTTATTCATGACTTTTTAAATGTTGTTTAGCCACTACTAAGGTAGGTAAATGTCATCAAAAAGACTGTGATACAAGTAGTCCCCGGTGAACAAACGAGATAGGGACTGTAGGTTCATTCTTAACCTGAATCTGCTCTTAAGTCGGAACACTGTGCCATCTCTGTCCCCTGTACCTCCTCTGTGCCCCCCTGTGCCTCACTTTCTGCCCCTGTACCTGTTTATATATGTTTAAAAGTCTTTTTTTTTTTTTTTAAATTGATTTTCTCAAAAACTACAAGTCCAATTTGAAGAAAAATATTTTGGCTTGTTCCCATGGAAACACAGAATACACGCCGTTCGTAAGTCTGGCGTTTGTAAGTTGGAGACTACCTGTATAAGCAATAACATTGAGCCTTTTGTCATGGGAGCTTATTTTGATAGCTAATTTTATGTGGTATTTTCTTGTTTACATTTTTGTCTTACTTAAAAAGAAAACTGCTTTTACTTATGCATAAGTTAATTTCTTGAATTTAATTTGTATGCCTTCTGGAAAAAAACAAATCATAGGCCTGATTTACTAAGGCACTACTCAGTCGGAAATAATAATCTTAGGCAACACATCAAAACTGGCTTCCACAAGATTTACAAAGAGGAAGCTGCCGGTTTGTGTACAATGATACGAATGATACCACATCACCGCTTAAAGGATCACTATCAAAGTTTTACTTTTTTTCCTGCACACCTTTAATAGGCAGATTGGATGTAGTAATTACTCATAGTGGTAATAAAAGATAAAAAAAAATACATCAACTTATCAGACCTTACATATGGCGAGCTGGGAGTTGAGTCGGGAGACGGGCTGTGCGCGGCAACAAGAATGTGTAAAAAGCTCTCTCCCTCCCTCTGCACTGTCCTGCTTGGATAAACAAATCACACAATGCTGACATGAGATGGTCTTGTGGGCTTACAGATCATTGACTCAGACTGACTGAAATCTGCCCGGTCACAAGACACTCTCCTGTCAGCATAGCGTGCATTAGTTATCCAAGTAGGACAGTGCAGAGGGAGGAAGAGAGGTTCTTACACACTCCCTCCTGCTGCCGCGTACAGCCCGTCACCCTACACCACTGTCCTAGCTCTCCATATGTAAGGTCTGATAAGGTAACCACTATGTGTCATTACTAAGTCCCTTCTAGCTATTAACCACTTCCCAACTGAGGGGTTTTACCCCCTGACCACCAGAGCAATTTTCACCTTTCAGCGCTCCTTCCATTCATTCGTCTATAATTTTATCATTACTTATCGCAATGAAATGAACTATATCTTGTTTTTTTCGCCACCAATTAGGCTTTCTTTAGGTGGGACATTATGCCAAGAATAATTTTATTCTAAATGTGTTTTAATGGGAAAATAGGAAAAAATGTGGGAAAAAATTTATTATTTTTCAGTTTTCGGCCTTTATAGTTTTTAAATAATGCATGCTACTGTAATTAAAACCCATTAAATGTATATGCCTATTTATCCAGGTTATAAAACAGTTTAAATTATGTCCCTATCACAATGTTTGCCGCCAATATTTTAGTTGGAAATAAAGGTGCATTTTTTTCAGTTTTGCGTCCATCCCTAATTGCAAGCCCATAGTTTATAAAGTAACAGTGTTATACCCTCTTGACATAAATATTTAAAAAGTTCAGTCCCCAAGGTAACTATTTATGTATTTTTTTTAAATTGTAAATTTTTTATTTTTTTTTTAATTGCAAAAAAAAAAAATTGGGGAGTGTGGGAGGTAAGGAGTTAATTTTTTGTGTAAAACAAGTTTATTTGTGTGTAAAAAATGGTTAGGGTGTAGTTTTACTATTTGGCCACAAGATGGCAACATTACCAATTTGTTTCATGCGACCTGCAAGCGTCCTTCCGGACGCTTGCAGGAAGTAGAAAGAGGCTGGGACTTTGTTATTTTTTCACAATGATCGCGCTGCTCAGCCGAGCGGCAGCAGATCATTGCGGGGCTTAGATCAACGAACGGGAATGGATTTTCGTTGATCTCTGGGCGAGCGGGCGGCGGCGTGTTTACTAGCGGCGGGCGGCGTGTTTACGAGCGGGAGCGCGGACAGCGGCGGGAGTGCGCAGAGTACGGATTTCTCCGTCCCTGGGGGTGAAAGGATGGAAAAAGGGGCGGAGAAATCCATACGCGCGGGGGTAAAGTGGTTAAAGGTGTTCAGGAAAAAAATTAAACCTTTGAAGGTGTTCCTCTAACCCTGTGGAATTTGTAAGTCAATTTGCTGCCCACCTCCCCCCCTCCCCCCTTTCACCACAGAGCACCTCATACTGCTAAGAGGCATAGGGTAACAGAGTAAGGGTGACCTCTACTCACTATTCCTAGATGGTGGTAATTAGTAGTGTTTGGGAGAATAATCCCTTATGTTTTGTTTTAAACTAAAATTTATTTAAGATAATAGCATGACAAAAAGGAGTATACTCACAAATAGATGGAATTGACGAGTTGACATTTATGCAGCATAAATGCAAATGTTCCAGAAGAGAGAAGAATAGCATCCTACAACTTGCACCATATATCATGTAATAAGGAACAAAATTATGAACAGTTAATTTAAGTTTGGAGGACATGGATTGTGGCATTAATATCAAGGCATTAAAAAAAGAAAGCTCATATGGGTCCACAAAAATAAATAAATGTTCATATACTCATAATTTGTTAAAAATATCCGATATTTATTAACGGATTTATCCAGTGACATAAAAATTAAATATAAACATTTGAAATATCCCCTAAATTCTGATCATCATCAGAAATCTCACAAGCTATGTTCAAAAATATGTATAATATTACACTGTATTCTTCTGTACTTCTGTACTCTTATATTCTTTTATATTGAATCTTCTGTACTCAAATAAATCATTCATGGCCTAAAACCAGGTCCAAGCAAGAAGACAAAATTCTGTAAAGTGGTTTAGAATCAAATATAGGTAATCCATACGTATAGTGCCATAACCTGCACTGCAAAAACAGGAAATGCCAAAGATAATGCCTCCATAAAAAAGAGGGGTAACAACTTTAATTTGCTTACCTCAAACGGAGGTTAATGAAGGAAAACCGTATATGGAGTGAACCCACAAAAAGCATGATAATCCAAATGATCAATGACCAAGAAAAGGAAGGATATATCATCCAAGAGCTGTAAAGCAGGAGGGTAATCCAAAGAGACCCCTCTGGGGGATACTTACCTAGGAAGGGGGAAGCCTTGGGGGTCCCAATGAGGCTTTCCCTTCCACTTTAGCTTCAGGGAATCCAGCGCAGGCTCCCCCGAATTCACCCCCGACAACCTTGACAAGGATCGATTTATTTACCTCTGTGGGATCCAGCGCAAGGCGCAGTAGCGGCTCTTCGTTTGGGCTAGGCGGAAATATCTTAAGGGCTATAAAGAAGGAAAACAAGAGAAAGAATTACTTAAAGGGAACCTGTACTGAGTAAAATTATTTAAAATAAACACATGAGGTAACTTCAAATGAACATTACATAGTTACCTTGCCATCAGTTCCTCTCAGAAGCTCACCATTTTCTTCTGACAATGATCCCTTCCAGTTCTGACAACATTTTGTCAGAACTGAAATATATCAGTTGCTGTTAGTTATCATTTTCAAAATGGAGGATGAAGAATTCCCTTGATCACAGTGTACAAACAGGTCGCGGGAAAGGAGAAAGAGATTGAGGAGTAGACTACACTGGAGGTAAGTATAACTTGTGTATGTTTATTTTTACTTTTAATTTTCAGTTCCGGTTTTCTTTAAGTACCCCCAAAAAATCAAAAACTAGTATCCTCAGTAAGGCCCCGTAGTTGTGTGGTTTTCAATTTGTGGATCCATCTAAGTTCGCTTCTCAATAATTTGATTGTTATGTCACCACCCCTCTCACCTTGTGTAATTTTCTAGGCCCATAAAGGACCAACCTTTCAGAGAGCCCCATGGTGAACCAGGGCATGTTCTGCCACTGTTGTGAGATTTTTATTATCATTTCTTTCTCGTTCCGCTAATTTCACTGTTGAGGCATGCCTCTGTAATCTAGTTTTTAGTTGGTTCCTGCTTTGTTCAACATATTGTTTGTCACATGGGCACTCAAGCTCATAAATTACTCAATAATGTATCTGACAATTAATGAACTGTCTCACGTCAAACACCTCTTCTATGATATTACCATATATACTCGCATATAAGCCAAATTTTTGAGTACAAAAAAGTGCTCAAAAGTCCCCCCTACAGCTTATATGTGAGTCACCAACATTTGGGGGTCACCTCTGTCTGGGGGTCACTTATTTTTCTGCCCCCGAGTGTCCGTTTGTGTGTCTGGATTAACGTGCTTTGTAGCCCCTGAGTGCCCGTTCGTGTCTCACCTTATGTGTCCCAGTTCAGGATGGCTCAGCGTGACCAGCGTTCAGGATATGCCGGATCGGGCAGGAAAGAGGGACAGAAGCTCCTCCACTTTCGCATGCAGCTATCCGCGGGTCCCGCTTTCCCTGCACGTGGGTGGCCATGGTGCACGGATCGGAGGAGGGCGCTCACCGTGCGCTCCTCCATATCTATTGGCTGGACAAAGCTTTCCTATTGGCTAGGCGGAAGAGCTGTCCAATCAGAGCAGGGCAGAGGTAGGTTGGGCAACCATATTATAGCCGCGAGCTCAGTGCTCAGAGCAAGAGGTGTGACAGAGCTGTGTGTTCGCAGCAGCCTGTCAGCGTCATAACTGTTACTAGAGGTAAATGGCTGATAGTGTACTATCTTGTTGGCTGCAGCACTCTAACATGTTATCTGTTCTATATGGGCTGATCCTTGCCTTGCACATAGGGGTGATTGTGCATTTTATATAGGGGTGATTGTTGCAATTCATATGGGGGTTAATGCTGATGGGGGGGGTCCTCCCTGCCAGCAGCATTAACCCCTATATGACATGCAACAACCACCCTTATATAACATGCAACAAACCCACTATGTGCAAGGCAAGGATCGCCCTGTATGGAATGCTGCATACCAGCTGTACTGGAGTGATTCTTGCCTAGCACATTGGGGTGATTGTGCATTTTATATAGAGGTGATGGTTGCAATTTATATGGGGATTAATGCTGCTGGGGGGGTCAATTTTTGAAACTCAAGAGCCACTGCATTCCCTATCCTCAGCTTATATGGGAGTCATTCATTTTTTCCTGATTTATGGGGGGAAGTGGGTACCTCGGCTTATATGCGGGTCGGCTTATATGCGAGTATATACAGTACTTTTGACATTTTGTCACTTTCATCAGGGTGCACATAGAGCATCTCCCACATCTAAAATGTTATGTTATCCCTATCTGATAGTAGTAAGCTTTTAAAGGTGGGTGCTCTTCTAGCCGTTAGGCTCGGTGGGGGGTTATGCAGCATATAATTATTTAATCATTTTGTACCACTGGCCAGTTTTTTTTTTTTGAG
This sequence comes from Hyperolius riggenbachi, assembly GCF_040937935.1. Lineage (NCBI taxonomy): Eukaryota > Metazoa > Chordata > Amphibia > Anura > Hyperoliidae > Hyperolius > Hyperolius riggenbachi. The sequence continues at coordinate 294,426,129 of NC_090646.1, read as the reverse complement.
GATGTCTTGAATCTGGTTCCATGCGGTATTATATTGGGTAACCAAACTGGGGAATCTGTTTTCCTTTTTTGGTTTGCGACCGCTTCACGTAGTCTCTCCACATCTTGACAAGCGCTGCTCCTTGGAAAGCCAGCTCGTTTGCACTTTCGCACTTTACTCATTAGCACCTTATCTGCTGCACTTTGCCTCGTCTGTACAAGTACTGTCTGATTTATCATATTTTCAGACACACCAGTCTTAAAGTGAACCAGAGACGAAGCACCCTCATGTATTTTACCATATAGATCTGTGGGAACATTAGCGAAAACACCTACCATGCTTTCTGTTTCATTCTGCACTGCACAGCTTGCTTCTTATCAGACCTGATAAAATCCCGACTGAGCATTCAGTCTGGCTTTGCTATAAGGACTCAGCTATAATGATTCCTGAGCAGAGCCAGCAGGGGGCAGGCTTGGACTTGAAAATACATGAGAGAACACAGACTAAGCTATAAATATTCCTGAACAAAGCCATACTGAATGCTCAGTCGGGGATTTTATCAGGGCTGATTAGAAGCAAGCTGTGCAGTGCAGAATGAAACAGAAAGCAAGGTAGGTGTTTTCTATAATGTTCCCAAAGATATATATGGTATAATACATGAGAGTGCTTTGTCTCTGGTTCCCTTTAAGCACAGGGCACTTTCAATTGATTGACTTTTTGCACTATTTGTTTGCAACTTGTTTTTTTATTAAAAAAAAATCTTGTATTAGGTTAGCACTGCATTTTCCTGGTTTGTTTTTGATGTATTTATTGTAAGTATCACTATTATTATATATATTACTAATAATATATATATATATATATATATATATATATATATATATATATATATATATATCACTAATTTTATATATATTTTTAAACCGGGCTTGTGAGATTTCTGATGACGATCAGAATTTAGGGGAGATTATAAATGTTTTTATTATATTTTTATGTCACTGGAGTTCATTAATACATATCGGATACATATTTTTCACTAATTATGTATGTAAGCATTTATTTAAGGGTATGTATTTAAGGGTATGTAAGCATTTATTTATTGTTGTGGACCCATATGAGCTTTCTTTTTCTTGTATGATTTAGATCTGTCTATCTGTGCCTGATTCAAGCATATGGGTTGTAGATGAAAAAATGCTATAGGTGACGTTTCAGAGGAGTACCGTAAGTACGTATGTGGATGCTCAGGAACAGGCAATAACCGTTAAAACGATTTTTAAATGTTTTAATAAAAAAAAGCATTACACATAAAAAGTAACAAATTAACGCATATACAGACAGCATAAATTAAAAGGGATAAAATGAGAAATGTACGTAGCTACATTTAGTCTTTGGGGATGAATGAAATAGTCCAGTTTCAGATGTATGCCACTGATGAAATCATACTCCCTTAGAACAAAGCAAAGTATATAGGCCCGTGCATTCAATCTTCCTGGGATGCATGCATGTGATGTTCTTCGTCAATGGAATTTGGAAGATTAAGTCGCCGCCAATGGGGCAGACTTTTATAGAATCCGACCTGTGGAGGAGATCTTTGACTAAAAGGTGGGTTTTTCTACTCCCTGGAGAGCAAAGTGGGTCCCAGGTTTTACAAGCAGAAATGACACAATTTATTAATATCCTTTGCCATTTCTCTCTGGCTTGGCCTACAAAGAATCTGAGGGAAGTTCTATAACCTGCAAATAATGCTTTATAAAATGATACCAAACACTGAGAGATTACCATGTAGGTCATCAAGCGCTAAATAACTCTGTTCCATAGCAACTAGAATGCTATAATTAGATACTATATGGGGTACTAAGCCGGGGTTAAACATCCCGAATTGATATATATATATATGTTGAGTATTTCTCTTTATGACCACCTCCTTGGGGTTGATTTCGGGCTATCCTCTTGCTTTAACCTCCTTGGCGGTAACCCCGTGTGTGACACGGGGTAAGCCGCCGGAGGGTGCCGCTCAGGCCCTGCTGGGCCGATTTACTTAATTTTTTTTTTGCTGGACGCAGCTAGCACTTTGCTAGCTGCGCCAGCACCCCGATCGCCGCCGCCGCGCGCCCGATCGCCGCTATCCGGTGCGGCGCGCGGCCCCCCCCCCCAGACCCCGAGCGCTGCCTGGCCAATCAGTGCCAGGCAGCGCCGAGGGGTGGATCGGGTCTCCCAATGACGTCCCGACGTCGCTGACGTCGGTGACGTCATCCCGCCCCGTCGCCATGGCGACGGTGGAAGCCCTCCAGGAAATCCCGTTCTTTGAACGGGATTTCCTGATCGGTGATCGCCGAAGGCGATCGAAGCGGGCGGGGGGATGCCGCTGAGCAGCGGCTATCATGTAGCGAGCCCTCGGCTCGCTACATGATTAAAAAAATTTTTAAAAAAAAAAACTGCTGTGCTTCCCCCTGGCGGTATTTTTCATACCGCCAAGGGGGTTAAATCACTGGGTGACCTTTCTCCACTCTATATATTTGCTTCTATTTATGGAAATTGGTCTAAAGGTAGCCATACACTGGTCGATTTGCCATCAGATTCGACCAACAGATAGATCCCTCTCTGATCGAATCTGATCAGAGAGGGATTGTATGGCTGCCTTTACTGCAAACAGATTGTGAATCGATTTCAGCATGAAACCGATCACAATCTGTGGAGCTGCCACTGCCGCTGCCTGCCCGCCAGCTATACATTACCTAATCTGGCGCTGTCTCCTCCGCACTGGTCTCTGGTCCGGCTGGCTTGCTTCACCGAACTTCTTGTCCAGGGGAAGTTTAAACAGTAGAGGGCGCTCTACTGTTTAAACTTCCTGCCGGGACAGGAAGTTCAGTGAAGCTGCAGCCCTGGAGCCCGGAGCGGAGAAGAAGACAGCGGAGACCGGGGGAGTCGCGCCGGCCAGAACAGATACTGTATCTCCTCTGTATTGCGTCGGTCGTCGGGCATTCGAACGCCGCTATCGACGCACTCCCGAGACGCCGGTGATCGAGAAAAATCTTCCACATGGACGGATCAACGGGAATCAACGGGAACAATTGATTTCGGCCGAAAATCCATCGTTCTGTCAGCGTTTGCGCGATGATTTCACAGCAGATTCGATCACAGTGATCGAATCTGCTGTATATCGGTGGGAAAATCATTAGCCTGCCTGGTCACTGCTCCCCTGGCGGATCGGCTATCATGTATGAAGGGCAATAATTTTGCCAAGGGCTCAGCCGCATAATATATCCCACGTGTATGAGCGGGCGTATGGAACGCAACGTTCAGCTGTGGGAGGCGGCTGGCCCGCATACATTACGTGCGCATGCGTACTTTTAAGTGCAGCCTCGTCATACGTACAGGTTGATTTGATCGGCCAGCGGGAACATGTGAGCGCACCCGGAAGTCCTATAAAGGGATGCGCTGTTTGGTTAGCGTGGAGCCCTGTTCCTCGTTGCCAAGATCACTAAAGGTCCGTGATGATGCATCTGTGATGTGAAACAATTGTTGACCGAGGGGTCTCTATGCTGGGTGCACCTGGATGGGGTGAAGTATTGCCTTTTATTGTCATATCTGCTGGAAATGTTTGCTGCTATGCAAAAATAAACACAGAGGTGTGCATTTTACTGGTGCCCACGTTTTTCTTGTTTGTGATAGAATGTTATAATTTTAACTAGACATTACCCTGATTTTTATAAGAAAGTTGATATATTCACCTTTTGTCTCTGATAATCCCTTCTCTAGTTATTAATAACTGATTTGCCCATTCTCCTCAGTTTTGGAGGGAGATCTTAATCTGGGCAGTTGGGACAGGCTTCTGGTTTCAAGCGAACAGACCTTTTGGTGGTGACATGGAGGTGTGAACAGCAGGCCCGTTTCTAGGGCCGTGCGGCCCGTGCGGCCGCCCTGAGCGCTGAAAGGGGGGGGGCCTGTAATGGAGGGGGGAGTCAGTTGCGGGGAGGGCAGCCGAACTCTCCTTCCGTGCTCCCCCTTCCGACTGCAGAGTTAGCGCAGGGAAGCGCTGTAATTAGTCATAACTCACCTCCCTGGTTCCAATCGCTGCTCACTTGCCATTGGTCTCCTTCTCTGCAATAGACGCTGATACACACGCTGCTTCCTGAAGCAGCGTGTGTATAAGCGTCTATGCAGAGGAGGAGACCAGCGGCAAATGAGCGGCGATTGAAACCAGGGAGGTGAGTTATGAGTATTTACAGTGCTTCCCTGTGCTAACTCTGCAGTCGGAGGGGGGAGTACAGAGGGCGGCCCTGGAGAGGAAGGGAGGGAGAGGTCGGGCTGCCCTCCCCGCGGCTGACTCCCCCCTCCATTATGGGGGGGGGGGGGGGGTACCTACCTATACTGGGGGGCACCTACCTAATCTAACCTATACTGGGGGACACCTACCTAATATAACCTATACTGGGGGCAGCTACCTATCTAACCAATACTGGGGGGCAGCTACCTAATCTAACCTATACTGGGGGGCAGCTGCCTAATCTAACCTATACTGGGGGAGCAGCTACCTATCTAACCTATACTGGGGGGCAGCTACCTATCTAACCTATACTGGGGGCAGCTACATAATCTAACTTATATTGGGGGGCACCTACCTAATCTAACCTATACTAGGGGCAGCTACCTATCTAACCTATATTGGGGGGCATCTACCTATCTAACCTATACTGGGGGGCAGCTACCTATCTAACCTATACTGGGGGGCACCTACCTAATCTAACCTATACTGGGGGCAGCTGCCTATCTAACCTATACTGGGGGGCAGCTACCTATCTAACCTATACTGGAGGCACCTACCTATCTAACCTATACTGGGGGGCAGCTACCTATCTAACCTATACTGGGGAGCAGCTACCTATCTAACCTATACTGGGGAGCAGCTACCTATCTAACCTTAACTGGGGGGCAGCTACCAATCTAACCTATACTGGGGGGCGGCTACCAATCTAACCTATACTGGGGGGCAGCTACCTATCTAACCTATACTGGGGGGCACCTACCTAATTCAACCTATACTGGGGGGCAGCTACCTAATCTGACCTATACTGGGGGCACCTACCTATCTAACCTATACTGGGGGCAGCTACCTATCTAACCTATACTGGGGGGCAGCTACCTATCTAACCTATACTGGGGAGCAGCTACCTATCTAACCTATACTGGGGGGCAGCTACCTATCTAACCTATACTGGGGGGCAGCTACCAATCTAACCTATACTGTGGGGCAGCTACCAATCTAACCTATAATGGGGGGGCAGCTATCTATCTAACCTATACTGGTGGCACCTACCTATCTAACCTATACTGGGGGGAAGCTACCTATCTAACCTATACTGGGGGCACCTACTTATCTAACCTGTATTGGGGGCACCTACCTAGCTAGCCTATACTGGTGGCAACTATACTGGCTACCTATATTGGAGGCACCTACCTAACTAACCTATACTGGGGGCATCTACCTATCTAACCTATGCTGGGGGTAACTATTCTGGCTACCTATATTAGAGGCACCCACCTAGTTAACCTGTACTGGGGGCACCTACCTATGTAACCTATACCGGGGGTACCTGCCCATCTAACCTATACTGGGGGCACCTATACCGGCTACCTTTACTGGAGGAACCTACTTGGTTAGCCTATACTGGGCCACCTATGCCTTGCTACCTATACTGGGGGGACATATAGCTGGCTACCTATACTGGGGTACCTATGCCTGGCTACATATACTGGGGGGACCTATAGCTGGCTACCTATACTGAGTGCAACTAGACCTGGTTAACCTATACTGCAGGCACCTATACCTGGTTCCGCGGCGGGGGGGGGGGGGGCGCAATTTTTACACCCTCACCCTGGGTGCATTTTAGCCTAGAAACTGCCCTGGTGAACAGCTACATGTGATGCTGTTCTATTCAAGAGTAAAGAGAAAGAAATGGTTTCTGTGTACATTTAAAAAGGGAGCTGACAATACAGCTGCGCTGGGATAATACAAAATCGGTCGCGGTTGTGCACAATTTTCGCAACATTCTTGACGCACACAACCAGATGCAGTGCAAAACATTTGCATCAGGCATTTGACATTTGAAACATGAGCCGTTATGGACATTTCCCATTTTAGCCAAATGGGCCAGAAATAAGTAAGCCTGTTGCAACCATTTTATTTGTACTGTATCTGCCTATACTCAAATTCCTAACATAACAATATCCTAAAATTGCAATATGGCTTGGTATAAGGCACATTTATCCTTCTGCAAGTGTGATAGTAAAAAGTCATAGTTCTTAAAAATCAATTTAGACTTCTGAAGAAAAAGATACTCTAGTGGAAAGGGGGTTAAAACATCAGACAATCCCAATTGAGTCTGAACTGTGAAAGTATCTATACATGGCCTGCCTAGGTAGACTATACTCCTTATGCAGAGTGGAGAAATCTTTAAATGAACCCTCATGAAAGATTTGATTAATGTATTTGATATTATGCTTGCACCACAAGGGAATATCTAAGGGCCGCCTTCAGAAATTTCTGGTCCCCATACTGGGAAAACCTAGTATGTGAGTGTAATATATATCACACACACAGACACACATACACACCTGCCAGCTTTTGTGTACTTCACATGTTCTGTGATGTGCATGGACACATGAAGCTTTCATATTAACTTGCATTTCTATCCTCTGCATTACCACATGACAGGTTGCATTTTTACAGATGACACACTAATCTTTTATGTTTCTGGGCTGAGGAGCTGGGAGAGTGACAAAAACGTCTGAGGGGCAATGCATTCACATGTGCATTATATGTGTGCATGAGCTCTCAGATCCAAAAAGAACATATCTATCTGTACATACTGTACAGAGCACACAAAATGCAAGCACGTATACTACATGCATACATCACAGTATCTCTCACTCACTGTCTCCCTGTCCTGCCGAATTCCTTGTAAATGTTACAGATTGCCCAGCAAACTTATGGTGAACCAGAACTCCTAGGAGTGTGCAAGGGGCTGAAAGAGAAAAAAAACTCCTTACTAAGATGAATTCTCTACAAATGTGAACAGGAGTTTCAAGCTGATAGCTTACGTCTTGCCAACAGTCAGCACCATGCACTGCACTGCAAGTGAGAAGGGTGGAGACTGAAGTGAATAATGAGAAGATGCACTCACAAGGAGAGGGGTCAAGAGGTCTATGTGAACAGAAAGTTGGTGCTGCTATTGAATGGCATTCAGAATCTATATTGTACCAGCAAGCATTAACCTCAGAACTTGCAGCTCTAACCAAGTGTCTGATAAGTACCTTCATGTGCTTCATGGTAGGACTCCCTGGCGGGGCCCCAGAATCACCTGGACCTCATACACCCCTAACCCCACTGATGGCCTATCGGCGGCCCTGGAATATCTGAAATGTTTCTCAGTTCTGGACGGGATTTATTATACCATAGTGGCATCCTGGGTGACATTGCTGTTAATGAAGGTTCAACTAATTAGTGGGGCCTTTTGTAAATCTTCAAGTTTTCCTACTAAGGAGCGTACCTTGATTACTGTTTGGGACCTTTCTTGTGTATATTGCATTAGAGTGCCTCGTAAGAGGACACAATATCAGTATCAGTCCGTTCTACAGGACCCTAGCCAATTCTGTATGGGTACGAGTTGGGAGGCAAGGAAGTAGATGAAAAAGTTGGGTAGTGCAAAACCACCCTTAGAAACAGACAGGCAAAGTGTAGACAGGGAGTAGTTCCTGCACACAGAAAGCTGGAGATCACAGAGTCAAGTTTCTGAAAAAGGACTTGTCGGATCCAGCATGGTACCAACTGTAAAATATACAGCAACCTTGGCACAATCATCATTTTAATAGAGAATATTTTACCATATACACTGTAGATCCAAGGGAAGCTGGTCCAGTTTTTAATTCTAGCCTCGATAGCAGTTATGACAGGTATAAAATGATTATCTAAAGTAGCCGCAAAAAATGACCTTAAGTCATTTTATTGTTAATGCAATATAAATAATTAATATATACAGAAAATTATTATACATAACAATTATGGAGATGCTGGCCACAGGGTAAATAAAAGGGAAGACTTAAGATTTTGGAAAAAAGATGTCCTTTGTGTGGAAATCCAAGCAAATGAGAAAGTTCCTTTGTTTCAAAAGTTCATTCAAAATGGAGACCAGCCTCATGGTCCTTTTGCTGGCTCCAGGCTTACGTAATGTTACAAAAAAGGGAGGACTCTACTGAAATTGCTATGTTTCCTTTTATACAGATCTGCTCAGAGGGCATAACTCAAACTATAGCCTGCCCTTGAGATTAATCGGCCCCTTACATTTCGGGGAAACTTACATTCCAAATATATGACCTTTCTATTTATCAGACCATGTTTATTGCACACTAATAATACTAGCAAATTCACAATCCCCAAAGAATATGGATCACATTAATAACAGTCATGAATAGTGTGTGACATTTCGTTACTGAGAAGTGAAGTAATGGGGCTGGGGCTTATGTCAGCCCCATACAAGAGGGATGAAAAGCAATCAAACTATATACTTTTCATACAAATCAATTTCAATAATTTTTATTGAAGTTTTAAAACATAAAATATATAAGTACAAGCTTTGAATGGCATATTCATCAAAAACACAACAGAGTGTAACATGTTATATGTGAATGTAGATTTGAGTACAAATACATATACAAATAATCTTTTTCAACATTGCAGCAGGGATGCTCGGATGTGCCTCATCCACGAATTCGGAAATCCACGTGGTTGCAAAAAAAAATCCGCATTCGGCCCCGCCGCATGCGGATTTCCGTCCGCGTCCACGCAACCACGCGGATTTTTTCCCGTGAATGGCGTAATCACGCGCGGATTCACGCCCGGAGGCGGATTTTCTTTTAACGTTAATAACAAAGCCCCCATACATGCTACAGTCCCCCAAATAGCATGGATTATCGAGGTGATAAGGGGCAACATAACTTCAACATAAAAAATTCCCCCAAAAATTTTTTTGCTAGAGAAAATGGATGTTAAAGTGAAATCAACACTTTAAATGGGGCTATTAATTGGTAATAAGTGGTTTTAAAAAGGGATATACGCGTTAAGCAGTCAAAGAGGTGAAGGCGAGTTCCAATGGCACTTGGCGGCGAAGGTACCGCTGGAGGAGGATGAGTGGCTGATGGCAAAAAGGCTCCAGAGAGGTTTTTGTAATTTTTTTTTTTTGCAGCAATTAGCAATGACATCGCAGCAGAGGTGTCAGTGGACACGGGCAGTGTGAACGCAGAGTGCAGTGGTGGTAGCGACTGAGTCAGGAAAAGGACTATGCGGGCGGTCAGTTCAGCAGCACAGAAGGACCACGGCAACATACTGGTGGTAGTAGTAGCAGCACAGCGTCATAGTGCTGGCCAAAAAATTAAATGCACCCGGCGACCCGGGCAGTGTGAACGCAGAGTGTAGTAGCGACTGAGTCAGGAGGACAAAGCAGGCGGTCATTTCAGCAGCAGCAGCACAGTAGTAGTAGCACAGCGTCATAGTGCTGGCCAAAAAATTAAATGCACCCGGCGACCCGGGCAGTGTGAACGCAGAGTGTAGTAGCGACTGAGTCAGGAGGACAAAGCGGGCGGTCATTTCAGCAGCAGCAGCACAGTAGTAGTAGCACAGCGTCCTAGTGCTGGCCAAAAAATTAAATGCACCCGGCGACCCGGGCAGTGTGAACGCAGAGTGTAGTAGCGACTGAGTCAGGAGGACAAAGCGGGCGGTCAGTTCAGCAGCAGCAGCACAGTAGTAGTAGCACAGCGTCATAGTGCTGGCCAAAAAATTAAATGCACCCGGCGACCCGGGCAGTGTGAACGCAGAGTGTAGTAGCGACTGAGTCAGGAGGACAAAGCGGGCGGTCAGTTCAGCAGCAGCAGCACAGTAGTAGTAGCACAGCGTCATAGTGCTGGCCAAAAAATTAAATGCACCCGGCGACCCGGGCAGTGTGAACGCAGAGTGTAGTAGCGACTGAGTCAGGAGGACAAAGCGGGCGGTCAGTTCAGCAGCAGCAACACAGTAGTAGTAGCACAGCGTCATAGTGCTGGCCAAAAAATTAAATGCACCCGGCGACCCGGGCAGTGTGAACGCAGAGTGTAGTAGCGACTGAGTCAGGAGGACAAAGCGGGCGGTCAGTTCAGCAGCTCAGAAGGAGGACCATGGCAACTTACTGGTAGTAGTACCATAACACCAAAAAATTAACCAAGGTAGGCACTAGGCAGGTAGTAAATGTCTTTATAAAGGCAGGCATAGTTAACAACAGCACATGTAGCAGCCACTTCATGTCCCCCTGTGTCCGACAATAGGGGCCAGGAACTCACCTTCCACCCAAGCCTGGTTGATTTTCAGGAAGGTGAGTTTGTCCACAGAGGCGTGGGAGAGCCGAGAGCGCTTCTCTGTGACCACGCCACCGGCCGCACTAAAGCATCTCTCTGAGAGGACACTGGAAGGAGGGCAGGATAGGAGTTCCAGGGCGTACTGGGAAAGCTCGCTCCAGATGTCCAGTCTCTTGACCCAGTACTCCAAGGGGTCCACGGGACTGTCGGTGTCATTGAGCCCGCTGGATGACCCCATATAGTCAGACACCATGGTGGTCAGTCGTTGCTTGTGCTGGTTGGTGGTGGATGCTGTGGCGGGCACCTCTGTTCTGGGCTGCTGCACTGCATACAGGCTCTTGCTTAGGCTCTTCAGGTCTCCGGGGCGCCAGTTGCTGCTGCTGCTGCTGTTGGTTGTTGTTGTGCTGCTAGTGGCAATGGCAGACACCTCTTGCTGGCTTGGCAGAGCAGTTACAGTGGGGGTGGAAGGCTGGGGGAATGCTTCCAGTAGTCTGCGCACAAGGGCCTCCTTCAACTCTCTTGTGCGTTGCTCGGTGGTGGATGGCGTCATTAAGTCTCCCAGCTTCCCCTTCAGACGGGGATCAAGCATCAAGGTAATCCAGATGTCCTCCCTTGAACGCATCTGGATCACCCGGGGGTCCCTGCGAAGGCAGCGCAACATGTGCACAGCCATGGGAAACAAGTGTGCCCTGCCAGCAAGATCTTCCTCGTCCTCGCCATTGTCCCATAACGCATGCCTGTCCTCTTCCTGTGCCATGTCGTTGTCCTCCTCAAACCGCCATCCACGTACAACGCCTGCTGCACTCTGCTCCTCCTCCTCCTCCTCATTCAGGTTAGGGACCTCCAACTCTTCCACTTCCTGCTGTGAGCCGTCCTCTGAGCTGGACTGTGCTGCCATCTGCTCCTGTTCTTCCAACTGCCTCAGGGCTTCATCCCCATGCTCAATTAAATTGTCCATTGCCTGCTCCAGTAGACAAACCAAGGGCACCCACTGGCACACAGAGGCCCGCTCCTCACTGACCATCTTGGTTGCCTCCAGGAAGGGACTCAGCACCAGGCATACTTGCTGCATCAGTGTCCACTGAGTGGCAGTAATCATGGGGACTTGCTGGTTGCTGGGGACACTTGGGTCTAGCATGTAGGCCCTAAGAGCCAGCCTGTGCTGACACAGCCGCTCCAACATGGCCAGAGTCGAATTCCAGCGAACTGGCATGTCGATGATCAGCCGGTGTTGTGGCCTTCCATACTGCTGCTGTAAGGTGGACAAGAGTGCAGAGGCAGTGGCTGACAGGCGGAAAAAGCGTACCACCGCCCGGGCATCCTGCAGCAGCTCGCTCATCCCCTGGTAGGTGCGCAAGAAGCGCTGCACCACAAGATTGAGCACGTGGGCCAAGCAGGGGATGTGCTGGAGGTTTCCCTGCTGCACTGCTGCCACCAGGTTGGCCCCGTTATCGGCTGCCACATACCCCACTTCCAGGCCTCTGGGGGTCAGCCACCTCCGCTCCTGCTTCCTGAGGGCGGCCAGGACGTTGGTAGCCGTAAGCCTCTCCTTCCCCAGGGTCACCAATGTTAAAAGGGCTTGGCAGTGCCGAGGCTTGGCGCTGCTGCTGCCGAGGCGGGCTTGCTTTCCGGGTGCTGAGGGAGTGTCGTGACAGGACCCTTCTGCATCCCCCCTGATCCCGCGTGGTGGCACCACTAGCTGGGCTGATGCGCTCTTGTCCTCCCTCCCTTCCATCAGTGTCACCCAGTGGGCCGTAGAGGACAGGTAGCGACCTGTCCCAAATCTGCTACTCCACGAGTCCATGGTCACGTGGACCCGCTTGCCCACAGAGTAGTCCAGGGAACGGGCCACGTTTTCCACCGCAAACTTGTGGAGTGCTGGGATCGCGCTCCTGCTGAAATAGTGGCGACTGGGGACTTGCCACTCGGGGATGCCAAATTGGAGCAGCGTCCGCATGGCGCTCCCCTCCTGCACCAGGGAGTAGGGAAGCAGCTGTGATGCCATGGCCCAGGCCAGCAAGCCATTTAGTTTGCGGATCCGCCTGTGGCTTGGAGGCAGAGGCTTGGTCAGACCCTGAAAGGTGTCGCTCAGCAGGGTCTGACGACGCTGGGATGCAGGGGAGACAGAGGAGAGAGACGAACACTGGCTGCCAGCCTCAATGTCTGTGTCCTGAGCAGCCAAGGTGGAAGAGCGCTTGCGTGCTACTATTGCTGCTGCTGTGGGGGATTCACGACCCTGAGGAAGGGAGGATGCTGCTGCGCTGGTGGGCCTTCTGCTCTCAGGAACCCCTGCCAGCAGTGCCTGCTTCCTCTTAAAGTCCGCATACTCGCGGCAGTGGCGGCTTCTCAGGTGGCCCTGGAGGGATGAGGTACCCATCTTGCTCAGACTTTTCCCACGGCTCAATCTTTTGCTGCATAACCTGCACACCGCATACCTTTTGTCATCAGTACATTCCTCAAAGCAATCCCACACTGGTGACTTTAATTTACTGCGGCCCCCACTAGCAGAGGGTGCAGCGGAGCAATGTGTGGTAGTAGTTGCCGGGGGTTGCATGGTGGTGGTGCCGGCTGAAGCAGTGTCCTGTCTACTTCCTCCACGCCCACTGCTGCCGATGCCCCTGCCCCTGCCTGACATATGGCGATATCCTTGCCTAGGCCGAGGTGACTCGTCATCCTGCTCTGACCATTCTTCCACGGACTCAGCAGGCTGCACATAGTTAGGGTCCACAACGTCGTCATCATCAGCAGCATCATCATAATCCAGCTCTTCCTCTGACTCCCCCGCCTCCTCTTCTGTCCCTACATCCCCAGACACAGACCCCTCTTCTTCATCACCAGAACTCAACAACGCTTGTGATTGTGGCCCGATCTCAATCTCTGCCACATCAGTCCCCAGTAAGTCCTGAGCTTCTTGCATCAGCAGGTTCCCAGATGCCGGACTGAGGGACAGAACGCTGTCATCCTGGGAGGGCTGCTGACCAGTGGGTGCTGGGGTAGATGTCACAACAAGCGTGGGATGTTGGCTGCTGCTGCTACTGCTTGGAGTGGTGCTCACAGTAGAGGTCTGGGAGGAAGTCATGATGTCCATGAGTACGTCAGGTTCCATTTGCTCAACCACCACACGGGGACCAGAAACTTTAAAATATTTGGACAATGGCGTCCGCTGACTCGGCCCAGGCTTTGCTGCCCCCTTTTCTGCTGCATCACGACCACGTACAGCTGGGCGTCCTCTCCCTGGACGTGGAGCAGTCCCAGAAGTGGCTGAGGCAATTGAACTCCCTTTCCTCTCACCCCGCGAAACCCTGCCAGACATGTTGCTAGTAATGAATCACTGGATGCAGTGGGCACAGTACAAGGTCACTGAAGGATGCAGTGGGCACAGTACAAGGTCACTGAAGGATGCAGTGGCACAGCAGTGGGCACTGGATATACAACTAGGTCACTGAAGGATGCAGTGGCCACAGTACAAGGTCACTTAAGGATGCAGTGGGCACAGCAGTGGGCACTGGATATACAACTAGGTCACTGAAGGATGCAGTGGGCACAGTACAAGGTCACTGAAGGATGCAGTGGGCACAGTACAAGGTCACTGAAGGATGCAGTGGGGACAGTACAAGGTCACTGAAGGATGCAGTGGGCACAGCAGTGGGCACTGGATATACAACTAGGTCACTGAAGGATGCAGTGGCCACAGTACAAGGTCACTGAAGGATGCAGTGGGCACAGCAGTGGCCACTGGATATACAACTAGGTCACTGAAGGATGCAGTGGCCACAGTACAAGGTCACTGAAGGATGCAGTGGGCACAGCAGTGGCCACTGGATATACAACTAGGTCACTGAAGGATGCAGTGGCCACAGTACAAGGTCACTGAAGGATGCAGTGGGCACAGCAGTGGCCACTGGATATACAACTAGGTCACTGAAGGATGCAGTGGGCACACAAGGATGTCACACTGTGTAATGAGATGCTCATATGCCAGCGAGCGAGCGAGCAGTGGGCAGTGGGCACGGCACAAGGTCACTGACAGAATGAATGAACAGCGCTGGCAGAGAGTGGCGGCGCCGGCGGTGTGACTGGCTGCCTGCAAATAGTACAAGTGTATAACTGTCACTGGAATATACAAGTGAACACTGCAGCTGCACTAACCTGCCTGCCTGCACTCTACACACAGATAATCCCCACTCCCACTACACTGCAGCACTGAACCTGCCTGCACAGCACTACACACAGTTAAATAATCACTAGACTCCGACACTCCCACTACACTACTGACTACAACTAACTACAGCAATCACTCACTGACTAGCTAACTGTGTACAGTATAAGAGCAGTGTTAGCAAAAAAAACGCTTTGTTTTTAACACAATAAATGCACTTGCTCAAACAACAATGGCCTGGAGATAATCCTCTCAGCACCACAGTCTAACAAGGACAGAGCTTTTCCATCATGGCCGCCGCTTTATATTCAGGAGGGGAGGGCATAGCTCCCCTCCTGTGATTGGTTGCTAGGGCCTGGCTGGGGCACTCTGATTGGCCTGCAATGTGTCACTTCCGCATAGTTTGACGCATTTCCGCAAACCACGACTTCAGCACCGGGTTTCACGAGCGTGAATGCGGATTTCTGTCCGCATTCACGCGAAGCCGAAGTAGATTTTCGTGGTTGAAAATCTATTCACGGATTTTCGTGTCCGAGGCGGAATGCGTCAAAATGGTCGTGAATCCACGCGTAAGCGTGATCACGACCTGGCGGTGAGCACCACTGCATTGCAGGTCAAAGTTTAAATAAAACTCAAGATAATTATACAGTTATCATAAAGCATAATCACAAACATACAAATAAACTGTTTATCTTTATGTTAAATGAAAGATGTAGATTTATTGTAATGGTAGGAGCGTTGCAAGTTTTGTTTATAACTTTGTTAGTTCCATGGCATCCGCTTTTAGGTATGTTTTATATGCGTACATATGTGGGCCCATACGCGTATTTTTGTACGCGGGGTATTGCAAAAGAACCTGCAACAAAGCTGATATCATGCCAAATCAACCTATATCAGGGAGTGAGAAATTTCAAAGAATTAAGGTCAAACCACAAGTTTGACATACCGTATATACTCGCAAGCAAGCCGAATTTTTGACCCCCAAAAAGTGGGTCAAAAGTTGGGGGGTCGGCTTGCTTGCGAGTGTTTAAAAAAAATGAAGCCCCCCCTCCGCTTTCCGCTCCCCCCGCTGCTATTACCTTAGCTCGGCGCCGCTTCTATCCCCCTGTCCTGCTCGTATAATCCACAGCATAGCGCCCCACGGCTGCTGCTGTGATGAGGGAGCCGTAGAGAGAGAGTGGTTCCCATAGTAACGGCGATACACATCGCCGCTACCGGAAGCCGCTCTCTCTACGGCTTCCTCCCTCATCACAGCAGCCGCCGTGGGGCGCGCTGCTGTGGATTATACGAACAGGACAGGGGAATAGGAGCGGCGCCGAGCTAAGGTAATAGCAGCGGCGGCCGCGGGGGGAGGGGGGAACTTCACTATACTACCTACGCTGGGCACTATACTAGCTATACTGGGGCACGTTACTAGCTATAGTGGGCACTATACTAGCTATACTGGGGCATGTTACTAGCTATACTGGGCACTATTGTGGGCACTATACTAGCTATACTGGGGCACGTTACTAGCTATACTGGGCACTATTGTGGGCACTATGCTAGCTATACTGGGGCACGTTACTAGCTATACTGGGCACTATGGTGGGCACTATACTAGCTGTACTGGGACACGTTACTAGCTGGGCACTATTGTGGGCACTATACTAGCTATACTGGGGCATGTTACTAGCTATACTGGGCACTATACTAGCTATACTGGGGCATGTTACTAGCTATACTGGGCACTATACTACCTATGCTGGGCACTATACTAGCTATACTGGGGCACGTTACTAGCTATACTGGGCACTATACTACCTACGCTGGGCACTATACTAGCTATACTGGGGCACGTTACTAGCTATACTGGGCACTATACTGCGGCACGTTATTAGCTATTCTGGGGCACGTTGCTAGCTATACTGGGCACTATACTACCTACGCTGGGCACTATACTAGCTATATTACTAGCTATACTGGGCACTATACTGAGGCAAGTTACTAGCTATACTGGGCATTATACTAGCTATACTGGGCACTATACTAGCTATACTGGGGCACTACCTACCCATACTGGGCACTTTACTAGCTATACTGGGGCACCACCTACCCACACTGGGCACTATACTAGCTATACCGGGACACACTGGGGGGAATCACACGGACAGCATTTCCTACCCCCGGCTTATATGAGGGTCAATCATTTTTTTCCTGTTTTCCAGGTAAAAGTTGGGGGGTCGGCTTATATGCGGGTCGGCTTGCTTGCGAGTATATACGGTAATTCTCCTAGGAGGAAGTAATATATTAAACTAAACGCTATTCACAGAAGTTAAGTGAATATATAACATACAGTACTACAGAAGTATACAGTCAAAGATAGAAACTAAAGGCTAAGGCCTTAGGTAAACAGAAACCAATTCTTCCTTCATAATTAAACTAGTGATCAAAAGTCATCAAGTAACTAGATCATAAGTTATAACAACAAAATGGACTATAAGATATTTTCTAATGATGTCTATTGTGGTAGTATTAAGTAGTGAGGATTAAGGATCCTCTCAACCCGGAAAATGGGGGCTTTAAACCTCCCTACAGAGATTCCGGGGAGTGGATCCAGGCTGCAGTTAACCACATGAGAAATTTTTGACTATGTCCACTTTGCTGCTGATAATGTGTTGAGTCACTAGTATGATGTAGAGGAAGTCAGCTTGGTACTCCAATATAAGATTAGTTCAAATAGCAATAATACACAAAACTGAACTAAACTAAACTATACTAAACTAAACTTACTATTGTCCCAGAGGTCTTATAGAGGATAAAGTACAGTATCACAAATGCATATTCATGTATCTGATCCAATTTAGTCTGATCCAAGGCTGAATCTGCTGAGTTCCACATATCTCTTTCCCTATCTTGTGAGAGGAAAAAATATCTCAGAGAGCTCAAAACTCAAGGAGTTTAGATTTTCTGAACACAGTAGGCCATAAGCTAGCCCTATTCAGGAAAGACTGTAGTGTGCCACATCTGATCGACCAGGCTTTCTCAGCTAACAAATTTGTTTCGACTCTTTTTAAGATTTCTCCAATTGTTGGTATCTCTGTGGACTTCCAGTTAGAGGCAATTAGGCCTCTTGTCACAATAAAGATATGGTTTGAGATCAGTCTTTCCTGAGGGGGCAAGCTCTCAATCCCCAGGTGTAGTAGAGCCATACCAGGAGAAATAGTCTGGAGGGACATTGGAAGCTGATTCAAGAGACGCCCAATATCTTTCCAGAGGTCCTCAATTTTAGGGCATTCCCAGAAAATATGCTCAATGGTACCCGTCAAGCCACAATTTCTCCAACATAGTGGGGAAGTTTTCATGTCAAATTTTGATATTTTTTCTGGACTCATGTACCACTGCCAAATAATCTTAAGCAGTCCCTCATGATGGGCAAAACCGTGGGATGCTTTTTTCAGATGTTTAACAGTCATTTCCCATTCTTCAATATCAATTTCAGATCCCAAGAAAGTCTGCCATCTCATTAGTTGCCACTTAGAAGCTTCTTCCTTCATATCTAACAATGCTCTATAAAAGGTAGCTGTGCCTTTCAGATTAGCTCCTTCTGGTTTGACCAATTTATTTATTTTGGGTATTAGGCTAATCGGGTTATAAGGGTGTCTAGCTAGGAATCTATGAATTAAATCATATGTTTGTTTCTCTTCTGCTGGGATGTCATACATATTTTTTAGATCATCAAATGACCTAATCTCAGTATTATCCAACAGGTCCTCTATTGTCTTGATACCATGTTCTTCCCATTTTTCCAGATTTATATTTCTAATGACTGCATATAATGTGGTCAATGGTGTGGACAAGGATATAGACAATTTATCTCCCTTGCATAACTGAACCATCTCCTTCCATAATCTTAAGGTGTTAGCTGATACTGGATTACGTACTTTTGGTTGAACTTTCCAAACTAGTCTGGATATCAAGAATGTTTTAAATGAATTATATGGGAGATGTTCTTCCTCAATGGAGAGCCATTGCTTATCCTTATCCTCCAACCATATCGCCCTGGATTGATCTAGTATAGTTGCTCTATAATAAGATTCAATCTTAGGGACACCTAGGCCCAAATTAGAGGTATGTGATGTTAGAATCCTGTTGGAGAACCTGGATTTTTTATTTGCAAGAACAAATCTATTCAATATCTTTTGAAGATCATCTAAAAAATTTTGGGGAACTCTGAGAGGTAAATTCCTGAATAGGTACAGGAGCTGTGGTAATAACATCATTTTAAATGCAGCAACTCTACCTAGCCAGGAATATTCTAATTTTGCTATATTTTCCAATTTGGATTTGAGTTTGGTCAACCAGGGAGTATAGTTTTCTCTGAATAATTGGGCTATTGTGGGGGTTAGTTGTATACCCAAGTATTTCAGTGTTTTTTCGTTTCATGAGTACTGGCAGAGTCCCCTGAGAGCATCTTTGAGTGTTTGCGGAACAAAACATGGAAGAATAACTGTCTTCTTTTCATTCACTTTATAAAATGATATTTTTGAAAAGTTGTCAAGATCAATAATTACATTTGGCAGTAATACAAGAGGCTTTTGTATAAATAATATGATGTCATCTGCATATAGACTTAATTTTATTTGGGATTTGTCTAATTTTATACCATACATTTGGGGATTTTGTCTAATTTGCTGGGCTAATGGTTCCAATGTTAAATTGAATATTAGTGGGGACAGTGGGCAGCCTTGACGGGTACCATTCTTTATCTCAAAGGAGTCAGATAGAGATCCTGAAGACATGACTTTGGCAGAAGGATGAGTATATAAGGCCAGAATTGCTCTATGAAGGGAATTTTGTCAACACCCTAGACAGATACAGCCAGTTTACTCTGTCGAACGCCTTCTCCGCGTCTAAAGAGACGAGGAGGGTAGGCGTCCGACAGAGCTTAATTTTATGTAGTAATGCTAAAACTTTTCTAGTGCCATCACTAGTGGATCTGCCTCTAGTGAATCCTACCTGGTCAGAGTTTATAAGTTGGGGCATTAAAGGGGCTAGTCTATTGGCAATGATTTTGGCATACATTTTTATATCTGTATTTAAAAGGGATATTGGCCTATAACTACTGGGGTCTGTTGGGTCTTTATCATCTTTGGGTATAGTGGATATCAATGCTGTAAGTGACTCTTGGGGAAAACTACCTTGTAAAGCTATTTCATTAAACATTGCCGTAAGAGGTTTAGCTAGTATATCTATGATTTTTTTTATAATAGTTGTTAATATATCCGTCTGGGCCAGGGCCTTTGTCATTTTTGAGTGTGTTGATGGCTGCTATAATCTCTTGTTGTCTAAATGGAACTGCTATAGATTTCTGCTCGAATTCTGATAATGTGGGGAGTTCTACTTTATCTAAATATTTGTCTATTTCCTGCACTGATGGAATATGTGTATTTGGGTCTTTTTCCAGGTTGTATAGATTTTCATAATATGATGCCAGTGCATCAACTATATCTTTGGGATGATGCACTACTGTATCCGTCTTAGGGTGCTTGATCTTAACTATCCTTTGATAGATTATTTTTCCCTTAATTTTTTGTGCCATAGATTTTCCAGCCTTATTCCCTTCATAATACCAGTTCTGTTTCGGCATAGTCTGCCATTATCATATTGATAAAACATACAGTCTGCCAATTCCTGTCTTTTTTCCTCTAGTTCTTTGATTAAGTCTGTCTTCCCATTGTTAAAAATATCCTTTTCCAAACTTTTAATTTTATCTAGTAGGAGATTGATCTTTCCTGATATTTTCTTTTTCAAAATGGCACTGTATTTCATAATCACTCCTCTCATGAAGGCCTTATGTGTGTTCCAGAGCGTAGCCCTGGAGATTTCTTTAGTGTCATTAAAGTGGAAGAACTCAATTAGGTCTTTTTTAATATTAGGAGAGGTGTATTCTGAGTTTAAAGTAAATTTGTTTAATTTCCAGATGAACGGTTGTTGGGATGAGCTTTGTAGTTTAAAGCTAGTTATTATAGGAGCATGGTCAGACCATACCCTAGTGCCTATGTCAACATCTGAGACCAATGGTAAAGAAAATCTGTCAGCGAGACAGTAATCTATCCTAGTAAAGGATTTATGGATGGGTGAATAGTAGGTATATTGTTTTTCTTTAGGGTGTATGCACCTCCAAGCATCATACAGTTCAAATCTAAGTAATGCTGGTTGTAAAATCGAATGGGCTCTTCTAAGTTTAGAGGTGCTGTCAATTTGGGGGTCAACAATAGAGTTAAAATCTCCATTGATAAATATATATCCTTTAGCCATATTAGAATTTTTTTGAAGTTTTTTGTTAATAAATTTGATCTGATGGTTGTTAGGGGCATATATATTTGCAAAGGTATATTCTTTAGAATTAATTGTTCCAATAATCACTACCATCCTACCATCTTCACTGCTAAATTACCACCAGTCCCAGTGTATCTTTGATGGCTATGCACACCCCAGCTTTTTTCTTATCTTGCAGCGTTGCATGTATTATTGTTGAGTATTGATAAATCTTAAACTTTTTAGCTGCTTTTTTGTTTAAATGGGTCTCTTGGAGGCAGATGATATCAGCTTTGTTTTCTTTTGCCAATTTTTGTAACAAATACCTCTTCCTAAAGGAGTTCAATCCTCTCACATTTAATGACAACATTTTGCAGTCACATGCAATAGTGATCAATGTTTTTGCTATTACCTGTGGAATAAGATTGTAAAACAGTGAACTCATACATTTCAGACCTCAGAGAAGAAGGATCTTTCTGGACATCAGTTTGGGGTTGACATCTTTGGTATACTTTATCTCTGCATTTTAAGGAACAGATTAGTTGGGAACATCTTCTATAAGACATTAGGGAACAAAAAACAAACAGCATCATCAACAAAATAAACCTCAGGTCATGTGGAATATAGGTGGGCATCCGGTTCTACCCACAAATAAACCACTAAGGCTACTGTTCAGTCCAGTTAAACTAAACAGTAAAGAGAGAAAAGAACAAAGAAAGAAAGGAAAAAGAAAAATTAGTTTCCAAGAGTGTAGATCAGGGAAACAATAACAAAACTTCAGAGCACTAAATAGTTCCAAGTTGTACTTTTTCCACAAGGGGGGACACAAGTCCACGGAAAAAGACAAAAATGAAGGGGGAAACAGTTTATGGCTTCTCACCCATACAGTCAAGAAACACCTGAAGCCTCCTTAGCTTTATCTTTTTCTGGTGAGATGGGTAGTGAGGTGTCCATTGCTGACGGTTTAGGTAGAAGTGGTGGTTTGGAAAGTCTGTCCTTCCTTGGATCTCTGGGGACGAAGATAGGGATATCCCATTTGGCAAAAAGTTCTTTTCCTTCTTGCGGTGTTCTGATTATGTGGGTCATGCTGTTATCTCTGACAATCAATTTAGGTGGAAATCCCCATGAGTATTCCAGTTTGTGATGTCTCAGAGTGTTAGTTATTTGCGAAAATCCTCGCCTGGCAAGTAGAGTAGCTTTGGAGAGATCCTGGTATAGAATCAGGTCCTGGTATGGACTGGGCAGTTTTTTCCCAGCTCTTGTTGCATTAAGTAGTAGCTCCTTCACATGGAAAAAATGGACCCTTGCTATGACATCCCTGGGCAGATGTTTAGAGATATGGCCAGGTTTGGGCAGTCTGTGGGCCCGGTCCACAGTCAGCTCACTTTCAGTCAAGGTTGGAGAGATCACCTTCAGAATGTTCATTGTATAATCCTTCAGGTCATCAGTTTGAACTGTTTCAGGGACCCCTCTTATTTTTATATTGTTTCGTCTGTTTCTATCCTCCTCATCTGCTATCTTCTCCTTCATCAGCCTGTTTTCTTTCGCCAACTCTGTGTGTGCATCCACCAGCTCATTGTGGGCCACAGACATCTCCTCTATTCTGCTCTCTAATCTAGAGATCCTCTGGTCATTTTCTCTGGTGTAGTTAGACAGGTGTGATACCAGAGAGAGGAAATCACTTCTGAGTTCAGCATTATTGCTTTTCATCTCTTTACAAAATGATGTCATGAACTCCTTAAAGAATCCCTGTGTCACAGGTTGGTCTGAGGCATTGAGTGATGTTAAGGGATCTGGCGTGGCGCTTTGGGATGGATGGATGGATGAAGGGGGTGGATGGGGAGGTAGCTGGTCAGATGTGTATGGGGAGGATTGTGGTATTTGTCCTACCTGGGACCCTGGTGAATCTCGTGTGCCGGATGCGGAAAATAATGCGGATTTTGTTCCGGGATGCGGATTTTTCATAGTCTTACACAGACCTCTATCACGGAAATCCGCATCGGCGGTTTTCACTGCGTCATCTTCACCAGTGTCTTCCTCCAAATCATCCGCTCTATCTCTCCTCCGATAAGGGGTCTGCAGAGGGGCAAATCGATTCCTCTGTTCCAGCGGCGGTGGAGTTCTGTAGTCAGCCTCATGTCTGGGGCTGGGCCTGTAATGACGGTGGCCATCTTGCTTTTCCTCAGGGAAGAAGCTGGAGAGCTTGCGAGGGGTGGTATACTTGTATCTCTGGTTGCTTCTCACAGTCTGCCACTTCTCTGGGTCCTCTGGATGTTCACCCATGTTTTAGGAAAAAATTGAGGCTTCTAGGTCGCTGTAAGTCGCTTTAGCAGGGTGATTTCAGCAGGAGCTGTAGGATCAGGCTTCCATTCAGCTCTGCTGCTCAGCCACGCCCCCCCCCTTTTCATACAAATCATAGGTATGGTATCTCTTAAAATAACAAAATAATAAACTACAGCTATGAAATATAGCCAGGACTTCTTGGCTCCTGGTTTTCGGTGTCCTGCTGTGCTGAAAGCTTGCTTTCTGCAGTGTACTACCAAATGGCTTTTTTTCAGGTTGGAGTTTGCACTCAGTTGTTAGCTGTGGGATGCTATCTCCAAGACTAATGGCCCATACAGACGGGGCACAACTGTCGCCACAAACACGTGGCACGCGCATGTTGCGGCGACAGGTCCCCCGTGTGTATGACGCGCACGTCACCAACTGTCACTGGAAAGTAACGTTGCCGTGCGATTGAAAAGCTCAATCGCCGGCAACTTCCGTCTCCGCAACTGTCGCTAGTCTGCCACGCGTACTGCGTGTGTATGCAGACTAGCGACAGGAGACAAAGGCAAGTGAATGGAGCATCCGGCCGGGGGATGCTCCCTTCACAGACAGCTTGCGCCGAGTCTCTGCTTTTCTGGCGAGACGTGTGGATAGCTGTCGCCGCCAGGGAGCTATTGCTCCCTGGTCTCTTGTCTCCTGGCAACAGGAGACATCTGTGCCTCCTGTGTATGAGGCTTAAAGATGCCTGATGAAAGAGGGTCCAGCTGCCCCAGGTAATTAAAGAAAAACATTGTCATCCCAGGATAGCAGCTTGTATCCAACTGGAATTGACAATACCCTAGGCTTTTACTCTGTACTATAACTACACATCCAATCTGAAATTTAACGTGAATCACAATCAGCGATCGGAAAACCGATTGTGATTGCGTTTTCCATGGATCATTTGTGACACCACTCAGTGGGTATTCCATCCAGTCCTGGTGCTCACCTACCTTAACCACTTCAGGACCACAGGCCTTACCCCCCTAAAGACTAGGCTATTATTCACAAAAATGGCCACTGCAGCTTTAAGGCCTCGCTGCAGGGTTGTACAACTCAGCACACAAGTTATCCCCCCCCCCCCCCTCTTTTCTACCCACCAACAGAGCTTTCTGTTGTTGGGGTCAGATCTCCCCCAGCATGTTTGTTTATTTTATTATAAATATTTGTTTTAATGATTTCCTATTAAATTTGCGTATTTTTTAAAAATGTTCTCTTCCCCCCCTCAGCCTATCAGTGCGATCAGATCGCTTTTGTGCCTCTGGAGGGGACAGCCGAGTGACACGGCTGTCCCCAGTACAGCGCTGCCTTAGACTGCAGCGCTGCATGTAGTAAATAGACGGCTGTTTCGCCATCTAGCAGTCTCCAAGCGGTGATCGCTGCTGGGAGGCTGATGTCGGAGCGGAGCTTCGTCATTCATGCGGAGATGCGTGCGCTTCGGCGCACGCGATCTCCTGCAAGTCCCCGCTCCAGGACTTGACGCCAGTTGGCATTAGGCGGTCCTGGGGCTGCCACCTTAATCACGCCCACTGGCATTAGGCGGTCCCCAAGTGGTTAAGTGCAGATAGCACTGTTCCAATCTTATCCAGACCATATAGGGCATCTAAAAGAGCTATCTCTGCATGATCCTGGATGGGTACATCTAAAGAATCTAAAAACTGATCGGCTAAGGTATTATTGACCAAAACATGGTAAGAGTCCTAGCCTTCTCCCTAGAGGAAGTGATGGAGAGTCCAGCAGATGGGACAATCCTGGGAATTGCTGTGGCATCTGAATGCACCTTAAGTAGGTATGCCAGCAAGTTCCCATACTTGTTTCCAAATTCAAATGCATTGTGGGACTTGTAGTCCCGTAACAGCTGGAGGGCCGAGTTTGCCCATGCCTGGGCTAGGACCAGATCAATGTGGGCCATGGTTTTGTAACCATCTGAAAAACAAGAATATTCTCTCTTCAAATGGAATTTCCAGCGCCAAATATCATGCAGGTGATAAGCTGACACCCAGTTGAGGAATGAAGAATGAACTTTGTTACAAAGTCTAGGGTCCAATACCACGTTGAAGTCTCCTAGTAAGAGTAATGGGTCTTCCATAATTTTATGCAGTTTTGAGGCCATACCTTTTAAGATTCGCACTCTGAATGGGGGTGGTATGTAAAGTGAGACCAACGTGAATAATTTCCCCTCAACACTACACTTTCAAATAAAATAATTATCCTGTTGATCCACATAGGCATCTAATATTTGACCAGGAAACGATTAAGTCACCCCTGTATAATGAGGAAAATTGTACTAAATAGTATTTGGCTACCCATTTTTTTTTAAGAGTATAACTCTAGAGCCTATGACCGGTAGGTAGGTTTCTTAAAGAGACTACGTAACAAAAATTGCATCCTGTTTTTTATCATCCTACATGTTCCAAAAGCTATTCTAATGTGTTCTGGCTTACTGCAGCACTTTCTACTATGACAGTCTCTGTAATAAATCAATGTATCTTTCCCCTGTCAGACTTGTCGGCTTGTATCTGGAAGGCTGCCAAGTTCTTCAGTGTTGTGGTTCTGCTATGAACTCACCCTTCCTGGCCCCTCTATGCACACTGCCTGTGTATTATTTAGATAAGAGAGAAGAGAGAAGCTGCTCTAATCAGCTGGATAAATCGTCCTCTGAGCTGGCTGGGCTTTCACATACTGAGGAATTACAAACAAGGGCAAAGCTGTTTGCAGGAAGAAAAGAGCAGCCTGAAACTTCAGTGCATGGGGGAAAGAAACACACAAATGATCTCTTGAGATTCAAAAGGAATGCTGTATACAGCCTGCTTATGTATGGATGTATTTTCTATGTGTGGACATACTGTACATCAACCTACTTCCTGTTTTGGTGGCCATTTTGTTTGTTTACAAACAAACTTTTTAAAACTGTTTTTAACCACTTTTAATGCGGCGAGGAGCGGCGAAATTGTGACAGAGGGTAATAGGAGATGTCCCCTAACGCACTGGTATGTTTACTTTTGAGCGATTTTAACAATACAGATTCTCTTTAAAGACAAATTATTTGAAGCGAGTGCTTGAGGATAAAATCAAATTCAAACTTACATTTAATATATTTTTTCAATCCCTGACATTCCACAACAAAAAGTTCAGCTGCAACATGACAAGCAACATCAAAATCCAAAGTTCTGTGTGCGATGACAAAATACAGTCCAAACACCCGATCTAGATTGTTGCTCCACTTGCCAATCAAATAATCCAAATTCTACTTCAGTAGATTTTGACCCATTAATTAAACGGGGAAAAAAGAGAATAGCTGTGGGAATACCAGGAACACTTGGTGGGCATGTTAGAGATATCCTATTTTTTATTTACCCTAATCTATTTTTATTCATTTTATAATTCTATTTACCGTACCCACTCATTTCTTTCTTGCATGGAGAGCCAGAACAGAGAAAAAAGTCAGTGTAACACAGTCTAACATTTTTATAATGAATGTCGCTAATCTGGTGAGGATTTTTTTCAGTTATTGAGTGGATTTACACTTTCAGAAGTAACATTTAGGACTCGTTCACACTAGGGGCGTTTTCGCAGGCGATTTTTAAAGTCATCCACAAAACGCTGGTGCTATGAATCTCTATTAGAAGGTTCATATCAGTGCGGTTCGTGCGATGTTCGTTCAGCAAATCGGTGCTTGTACCATTTTTGGGGCATATTTACTATAATGGAAGGTATAGGAAAAGTGATAAACGCTCACAAATCTGCTTTATGCGGCGATTAGGTTCGCGTTTTTGAGAATAAATACAATGTATTTATTCTTTTCGGGGTCAAAGATTTCACTTCCAGACTCGCATCAGGGAGTGAATTACAAAACCGCTCTGGAAAAGCGCTTAGAAAAGGGAGGAGAAAGAGCACAAAAACGCAAAACATTTGCATTTTCGATTTAGGTGTGAATGAGGCCTTAGACCTGCAGGTATTAAAGAAGACCTATCGCCTATATTTCAACATATAAGTGTCATATTGCAGCTGATACTGATATTTGTTTTGCAAAAAAATCAATATTTTACTGGAAAAAAAGATTACCTGGAGAAAAATGCCTAGTCAAAAACTTAAACATCTGAATTTTGTATTCTGTAAAATGAACTGTAATGTGTTATGGAATCAGATACTGTAGGTAGTTGCAAGGTGCATGCCATCAACAGAGGGACGCTAGTTCAGGTATTTGCAGAAGAACCAATACTGTAAAATGAACTGTAATGTGTTATGGAATCAGATACTGTAGGTGTGATGATCCGCTCAGCTGGCTGCACAGGCAGACAGCTGTTTGTCCATTCCTCTAGTCTGTGGGCTGCATGTCTCTGGAACAGAGACCTGTTTTTCCATTGCAAGTTTCTGTTCTGTTCTCTTGCTGGGGAATTTGCATACATTCGTTATGCAAATCCCCTACCTGCCTTCTTTGATGACTGGCACTATAAGAGCTTTATGTTTCCCAGAATGCTTCGCTGGTCATTTCCCTTCCATGCTCAGTTCCTGATGGACATTGCTGGAGTGTCAGCCATTGCTATCTAGTATAGTTAATTCCTGGGGGTTGCTTTAGGCTCCCCTTCTAGCCCAGTCAGGTTGTATTATCTGTATTGCCTGTTCTGTCTTGTCTTGCCTGTTTGCCATTGTCCTGTCCCTATGGTGGTTGACAGGAAATGGTTCTGATCTATGTTCTTGGAGTATAGCTGGTGCAGCGGTTGCTACCAGCTATCTCTTCTGTTCTGTCTTCTGGGATCGCGCTAGCTACTTTGTGCTAGCGCTGGGGATCCTTCTGTTCTGTCTTCTGGGATCGCGCTAGCTACTTTGTGCTAGCGCTGGGGATCCTTCTGTTCTGTCTTCTGGGATCGCGCTAGCTACTTTGTGCTAGCGCTGGGGATCCTTCTGTTCTGTCTTCTGGGATCGCGCTAGCTACTTTGTGCTAGCGCTGGGGATCCTTCTGTTCTGTCTTCTGGGATCGCGCTAGCTACTTTGTGCTAGCGCTGGGGATCCTTTTGTTCTGTCTCCTGGGATCGCGCTAGCTACTTTGTGCGAGCGCTGGGGATCCTTCTGTTCTGTCTTGTCGGTCGCGATTGCGCTGTCACCAGCGGCGGTTGATAGCGAATCGTTCTGTCTTGCTGAGATCGCACTAGCCGCTAGCGTTAGCGGCTGTGGATCTTTCTGATCTGTGTTCCTGCTTGGATCACACTTGCTCTGGCGGAAGAGCGGTGGATCCTTCCTGCCTAGTTCTTGTTTTTCGTGTGTCTGTCTTGTCCGTTGCGCTTGCTACAGGCTCGGTGAGGTAACCGTTAAGCAAGCGCTCGCGTCCCCTGTTTCATGTTTGTCTGTTTATGGTTAGTTAGGCGTGCTTGTCTCTATTGTGCTTATCACGTGGAGATCGCGCATAACCGCGTGCACTGTTGCGAATGAGTGCGGTGTTCGCGGTTAGCTAGCGTTGTTATTTTCCATATCTCCTTATTGTATTTGCTGTGCCTTTGCTACCCTCGTATTCTATTCTATTCTGTTCTGCCTTGTGTCACGTCTCGCGATCGCACCTCTCGCGATCGCGTTCCTATTTCGTATCTGCTGTTGTGTGTGCGCGGTCGCGGAGTGGCGACTGGATTGGCGCACACACATACAACCTATCCCTTTTGCTCAATCTCATTCGCAATCGCCTCTCTTGCGATTGCGTTCTGCGCTTCGTACAATTCCTGTCTGGCACTTGTGGAGGTACAGAGGATTGGTTCCTCTGCACTCCCCAGCGCCATCTGCCGACAGGAATTTCCCTCTACAGGTGCGTAGCACCTTTTGCTGGGTTCCTGCAAATTATACGCTTGTGGAGGATCTCCGCCGTGTCAGCGCACGCGTTGTGCGCTGATCACGGGGAAAGTTCCACAATCGTGACAGTAGGTAGTTGCAAGGTGCATGCCATCAGCAGAGGGACGCTAGTTCAGGTATTTGCAGAAGAACCAATATAGTAGTCCCATGCTGGAAATGTTGCAAAAGTAAATAGGTTTTTTTTTGGTGTTTGCACACTTTATCAGGGATTCATTTGTTGCTAGTTAACATTCTTTTACGGTAATTCCATCTTTTAACAAATGTTATTTTTAAGCATGAAATCTTCTTAAATATGGCAGGGCACACATGCGTTAAAAATCGTGTGCAGATTGTGATTTTGCAAAAATGTGGTCTCCACACATGTACTGGAGAATCGCATTACAGGTAAACAATTACAAAACTGTGTTTGTGTTTTTGTATTACATCTTGCAGCATAAATTTGCACATCGCATGTAAATTCTCTTAATTGACTTTCATTAGCTACTCTGAAAGAACACGCTTGGAAAAACACGTACAAATGCAGTAAAATCGTGTGCAGAAAAACACGAATGTATTTTGCAATGACAAATCTGAACCCTGCCTATTCGCTGTTAATATGCATGCCAGCAGTGGTCATGTCATGTCTATGTCTGCATAAAAATGTAAGCTTTCATACAAGATTGAGTAATTCATATGTAGTTAGAAAAATAATTTTTGATCCCACTGGTTAATAAGTGAATTATCTATCTTCATTCAGTGCCCTGTACCATTTCCACATATAAGTGCTCCAACAGATTGTGCATCAGCAAAACAAACCCAGAGTGTGATGGAATCCCAGACTGCAATAATGGCTCTGATGAGCAGAATTGTGGTGAGTAGATGTGTTACAATGCAGAATTGCAGTGAGTAGATGTGTTATAATGCAGAATTGCAGTGATTAGATGTGTTATAATGCATAATTGCAGTGTTATAATGCAGAATTGCAGTGAGTAGATGTGTTATAATGCAGAATTGCAGTGACTAGATGTGTTATAATGCAGAATTGCAGTGAGTAGTAGATGTGTTATAATGCAGAATTGCAGTGAATAGATATGTTACAATGCAGAATTGCAGTGAGTAGATGTGTTATAATGCAGAATTGTAGTGACTAGATGTGTTGTAATGCAGAATTGCAGTGAGTAGATGTGTTAAAATCCAGAATTACAGTGAATCGATATGTTATAATGCAGAATTGCAATGAGTAGATGTGTTATAATGCAGAATTGCAGTGAGTAGATGTGTTATAATCAACAACAACAACAAATAACATTTGTAAAGCGCTTTGCTCCCGTGGGACTCAAAGTGCATAAGCATGGCTCCGACCATCGTGGTACAGAGGAAGAATTTTATAAGTCTGGAAATGCCAGGCTAAACAGGTGGCTTTTCAGTCTGGATTTGAATAGCTCCAGGGATGGTGCTGTCTTTACTGGGTGTGGCAGGGAGTTTCAAAGAGTAGGGGCAGCATGACAGAAGGCTCTATCTCCAGATTTTTTGAGGTGCACTCTGGGAGTGACCAAGTTTATAGAACTTGCTGATCTGAGGTTGTGAGAGGTGTGGTGCAGCTTCAGCAAGTCCTTCATGTATCCAGGGCCCAGATTGTGCAGGGATTTGAATGTCAGCAGTCCAATCTTGAAGAGTATTCTCCATTCTACTGGTAGCCAGTGCAGTGAGCGAAGGATCGGTGTAATGTGACAGTGGTGAGGCTGGTTTGTTAGCACTCTGGCAGCAGCATTCTGCACTAATTGCAGGCAACGCAGGTCCTTTTTGGGGAGGCCAGCATAAAGGGCATTGCAGTAGTCCAGCCGTGATGTGATGAAGGCATGGACTAGGGTTGGAAGATCCTCTGGGGGAATCAGATGTTTAATCTTTGCAATGTTCTTCAGATGGAAGTAGGAGGTTTTAACTACAGATGAAATTTGGTTTCTGAAACTCAATTTCCCATCGATTAGTACACCAAGGCTGCGCACAAGGTTGGAGCTGTTTATGTCTGAATTCCCAATCCTAATTGGTGTTGCTTTAGTATAGAGCTGTTTTGATGGCGAGTGCTGGCTTTGGACAAACAGGACCTCAGTTTTGTCAGCATTCAGTTTCAACCAGTTATCATTCATCCATGCCTGTAGCTCAGCTAAGCAAGAGTTTATTTTTGTTCCACCACTGCAGAATTGCAGTGACTAGATGTGTTGTAATGCAGAATTGCAGTGACTAGATGTGTTGTAATGCAGAATTGCAGTGAGTAGATGTGTTGTAATGCAGAATTGCAGTGAGTAGATGAGTTATAATGCAGAATTGCAGTGAGCAGATGTTATAATGCAGAACTGCAGTGAGTAGATGTGTTGTAATGCAGAATTGCAGTGAGTAGATGTGTTATAATACAAAATTGCAGTGAGTAGATGTGTTATAATGCAGAATTGCAGTGAATAGATATGTTACAATGCAGAATTGCAGTAAGCAGATGTGTTATAATGTAGCATTGTAGTGACTAGATGTGTTGTAATGCATAATTGCGATGAGTAGATTTGTTAAAATGACTAGATTTCCACAAAATGCAGCTAGCTCGCTACAGGTCTGCATATCAGTCATCTAATGCATTTGGAGAACACAGCTTCCAGTTAAATTCATCAAAGCATTACATTAAAGGGATACTGTAGGGGGGTCAGGGGAACATGAGTTGAACTTACCCGGGGCTTCTAATGGTCCCCCGCAGATATCCTGTGCCCACGCAGCCACTCACTGATGCTCGGCCCCGCCTCCAGTTCACTTCTAGAATTTCAGACTTTAAAGTCTGAAAACCACTGCGCCTGCGTTGCCGTGTCCTCGCTTCCCCTGATGTCACCAGGAGCGCACGGCGCAGGCACAGACCATACTGGGCCTGCGCAGTATGCTCCTGGTGACATCAGCAGGAGCGAGGACACGGCAACGCAGGCGCAGTGGTTTTCAGACTTTAAAGTCTGAAATTCCAGAAGTGAACCGGAGGCGGGGCCGGAGCATTGGGGAGTGGCTGCACGGGCACAGGATGTCTGTGGGGGACCATTAGAGGCCCCGGGTAACTTCCACTTATTTTCCCCTGACCCCCCCCCCCCCCCCCCCCTACAGTATCCCTTTAAAGAATCT
This sequence comes from Hyperolius riggenbachi, assembly GCF_040937935.1. Classification (NCBI taxonomy): domain Eukaryota; kingdom Metazoa; phylum Chordata; class Amphibia; order Anura; family Hyperoliidae; genus Hyperolius; species Hyperolius riggenbachi. Next base: position 294,394,034 of record NC_090646.1, on the reverse strand, counting down.
TTAAATTATGTTGGTTATTGCGAGTAACTTTTCCCTCACTTATAATCCACATTGAAAGGTCACTTAAGTTTCTGTCTCCTGAAAAATAAGTGGAACTTTCAGTTTAAATTGAACATAAGTCTAAGCTAGTACAAAATAGTTTATACATTCATAGTAGTAAAAATATACTTTTACTTCATTGATTAAAAAAAGACTTAAGGTAGCCATACACTGGTCGATTTGCCATCAGATCGACCAACAGACAGATCCCTCTCTGATCGAATCTGATCAGATAGGGATCGTATGGCTGCCTTTACTGCTGCCGCCTGTACCCCGCCCCACCCCCCCCCACCCCCCCCGGCGTACATTACCGGAGGCTGGCTCCCGGGCGTGATGTCCCCCTCATGTGGCACCTCCGGCTCCGACATCCGCATATAACTTACGCTATCACACCAGTGACAGCGGAAGTTCAAATAGAGCGCCCTCTATTTGTACTTCCGCTGTCACTAGCGTGACAGCGGAAGTTATACGTGGATGCCGGAGGTACCACATGACGGGAGCAGTGACGGACGGGATGCCCGGGAGCCAGCCTCAGGTAATGTATACCTGTGTCGAAAGGCCCCGAATCGTACGCCGCAAGCGACGCGCTCCCTACCCGCGGGCTATCGACGGTAATTTCCCGCACGGCGCGATCGACGGACCGATTTATATCAGGAGGAAATCAATAGGTCGGGTGCGTTTAGCGTGAACTATTTGAAAGCAGATTCGATCCCAGTGATTGAATCTGCTGTCGATCGGCGGGAAATTGGGTATGGCCAGCTTTACAGCCCAAGTAACAGTCCATTCACATTAAAAGTGCTTTGCTCGTTGGAAAAACCGCTTGGATAGCGGGTTACCCTATAAGAAATTGGTTTACACGCATAGAGGTAAGATCCAGCAATTCCACCTGATCTGGGATGTTTGGAAGGACAGGAAATAATGCATACATGATAAAAAAAAAGGCACCTGGAAAAAAAGTCACCCAATAGCGTGCGCCACTGTATACCCAAATTTCTGTGTGTTAATGCAAATCACAGCTTTTACAATAGGCGACCATGGCAGTGCCTTTTTTTCCGTAAGTGCTCCTGCGACCTTTTTTCCTGTTCCGGAAAATAATAGACTACACTTGTATTATGCTAAGCCTTGTATTTTAAGCCTTAAGTGTATCATATTTTCATCCTTAACCATTTTACTATCCAGCACCGTATATATATATATATATATATAGCGCTTGGCTGTCAGTTCTCAGCCTCAGCACCGTATAAATACAGCGCTTGGAATTTGCAGACGCCCGCTTCCCCCGTCGATCATATCGGTACACTGTAGTTGGGTCCCGTGGGTAGTATCAGAGCGGCCAATCGCCATTTTACATGCCCTCTGTCTGACACAAGACCGCAGTGATCATGTGATAACTGCAGCCATAACAATGGAGGAGAAGCTGCACGGACATCTGTCCTTGTGCCTCTCCTACCACTGGTATACTATGGGACCCGGCTCTGTATAGAGAGAACAGATCGTTTCTAGTTAGTGTAAAAAATATAAAAAAATAAAAATAAAAAAACATAATTAACCACTTCCGGATTCTCGGAGCGTATATACACGCCCCTGAATCCTGAAGTGTATTCCATTCCATGTCAGTTCCCGGAGGGTGTCTCCGTGAACACCCTGCGAGCCGATCGGCGGCTCGCAGGGTAAATGTAAACACACGGGGAAGACCTTCCCCAGTGTTTACATGTATACGGCGCTGCTGCGCAGCAGCGCCGTAGAGGAGATCGGCGATCCCCGGCCTCTGATTGGCCGGGGATCACCGGCATCTGATAGGCTAAAGCCTATCCCATCAGGCGCAGGACGGATTTCCGCTCACAGGGGGAGGGAGAGGGAGGGAAGGGGAAGGAGGCCAGGAAGCGCTGCGGAGGGGGGCTTTGAAGAGCCCCCCCCCCCCCCCCCGCAAGCGCAAGCAGCCGGCGGCGATCAGACCCCCCCAGCAGGACATCCCCCTAGTGGGGAAAAAAGGGGGGAAGTCTGATCGGCCTGGCTGCAACCTGATCTGTGCTGTGGGCTGGAGAGCCCACGCAGCACAGATCAGCACAAAATAGCGTGGTAGGGAAGTGGTTAAAAAAGAAAACCTTAATTTAAAACAAAAACAAAGACTTAATTAAAAAAAATTAAAGTGAACCAGAACTCTTGCTCAGGACAAAAGGAAAACAGAAATGCACCCTGTATTCATTGAGAGTTTAGCCTGCCTGTTTAATTCCCCATCATTTGTGTCTAATCACAAGTTGTAATTTCATCTCTCCCCGTGTCAGATGACTGCCATGGCAGAGAAGTCAGATAAGCTCATTTGAAAGCACAGGCTGTTAACAATATGTCTGCTTCCATGTATCAGGAAGTAGAAACAGTGCAGATTTATTGCAGGATTTGTATCAGCTGTAACAAATAAATATTTTGGGTACTCACCGCCTGACATGTCCTGCGACGTCCCATTGACGACGGTCGTCAGCAACGCCTCTTCCTCCCGGAGGGTGTGCATGATGCCACGCAATGCTACACGCCAGGAGTGAATGAGACTTCAAGTGATCGTGGTACTTTGCACGGACGGCGTTGAGGATCTTACCAATCCGATCCGCCGTGACGTTCGTTATGACGGCACATCGCTAAGCGATGTTCGCATGGTCATGCTCCTGTAGCCACATCGCAATATCGTGGAAATGACCTCTCGGTATTTAAAAGATCATCAGTCATCAGGAAAATTGCGACATGGGTCCATAGTTTTAAAGTTATTATGCTGTTGCTTAAGTTAGGCCATACATCAGGCGACTGATCAACCGTCTAATTTGATTATTATAATCGAATCGAATGAAAGTTGGTGCCGCCAAGTTCATGCCAGATTAATGATGCGACCAATTTCATGCTAAAATTGGTCACATAAATCGGTCAGACATTCTAAAAGAAGTCGGGCCTTCATGGTCTGTCGGGTGCGCGGTGGTAATGGCGAGTGATATCGGAATGAGAGACAAAACCCCCGATAATGTCCTCCCCTAATATTCATTGTGCCCCTCCCCCAGTGCTCTATACAATACCTGTCCACATCCACTGCTTGCACTGGGATTCGCCCTGTATCCATGCATGCGGCCCACGTGGGTGCCAGAGTAGCATGGGCGTGCGTGTGATGACACACACACGCCCACATGCATGCCAGCAACCACGTGTGTGTATGAATAAAGGATAGATCCCGGACCCAGCAGCAGATAAACGGCAAGGTAATGTATAGTTCACTGGGCACCAAGAAGGGGGGGAGGGGAACATTCACCATCGGGGGGGGGGGGGGGGGCAGCAGATGTGGCGGCTACAAGGCCGATTCTGGATTGATTTCAGCATGGAATTAATCGGGAATCGGTATAGTATGGTGCAAAAATTCTGCTTTGGATTTTCAGTCCATGGAAATGCATTCAGTTCTCTAGCAATGCGACTGAGGCATTGGTATTTGGTATCCCCATTAAAGGGAGAAGTTGAGGAATATATTTTAGAGTGTATTTTGTGGCCTCCAAACAGTATGTGGGCATTATGTGCTTTCAAATTAGCATATTTGCCGAAAAAAAATAAATTTTTAAATTTTAACCCATTCTTCTGATCAGAATCGAAAAAAGTCCAGATGGTCAAATCCCTAATTTTACCATTCGTCAAAAACATTGGATAGTCTAGTTTTTCTAGATGGGGTAATTTTGGGGGTATTCAGGGGTTTTGGTGGTTTTGCACTGCTATAAATGAAATAATAAAATTATTAATAAAATTCTGCTTTGGATTTGAAGTTCTTAAAGAGATCCCGAGGTGGTTTCTAAGAATCCTATTAGCACACAGAGGCTGGGTCTGCCCAGCCTCTGTTGCTATACTGCTCCCTCCAAGGCCCCCCTGCACTCTGCTGTGCCCCCATAAATCAAACGCCATGCTAGAGACACGCAGTGTGTCGCAGCTGGCTGTTTACATTTGGAAGTGTCAGTCTCGTTGCTCCCCCGACTCCTCCATAGCGCCACTCCCCACCTGCGTCCCCTCCCTCCAATCACAGCAGAGCACAGGGGGGAGACTGGGGCAAATAGTATAGCAACAGAGGCTGGGCATTATATGCATTATACTGTATGCAGACCCAGCCTTTGTGTGCTGATAGCATTCTTAGAACCCACCTCGGGTTCCCTTTAAAAATGTAAAATATATTCAGTTGTTTCTAGGAAAAAAAATACATTTTAACTCCCTTTTTAAAATATTTTTTGTAGTGTCAAAGTGAAAAAACATGTTGTTTTTTCAAAATGTTGTGGTGTTTGTATGGATTTATTGTTTTGTTGTAATGTGTGGGATTAAATGTTTAACATTAGAATTAAGCCCTATCCGTTCTGAAAAACCAATACCAAGATTGTCTATTTCAGAAAAGTAAAGAAGAAATATAAGCTCTGGAAATGTAACACTGACAAAGGCACAAAAAATGCTCCAGTACTGTAATATACATTACATAGACAGTAGTGATACACAACTCAGTGCAGTTTCTACAAAGCTCAGTGGAGAGGAGAGCTTGCAATGAATACATCATTTCAGACAGGAGAAAATAAAAAAAAAAAAGTAAGGGGGGAAATTACATCAAAATTGGCTTTAGTCAGAGGCAGTAAAAATGGCAAGTGCCTGTAACAGTTTTATCATTATTATTATATAAAAATCAAAATGTGGACAGTACAATTCATATTGTTATGTAAGTATACCAAGTATTTATCTACTTTTATATAAGTTTTTTTTCCTGAGATAGTATGGCTGTCCCTGCTTTTTTTTAAGATTTAATAACCTTCACATTAATAAACATCATTTCAATGATGGACAGAAAAACAAAAGTTTGCTTTCCTAAAACAGAAAGAATTTGCAATAATTCAGGTTTGAGTGAGCTTGAGATGTCTCCCAGAGCAACACTGCTGAATATATGCAAATTAACCATTGTTACCTTAGAAGCTAAACACACCTCCAGAACTGCTGGAATGCAATGATGTGTCAGCTTATTAAATTGTACAGAGCCATAATAATCCAACATGCATACAGACTGTTTCAGATTGTTTGATCCTCATCAGTGCATGGCATGGATTAATTTGGCTCTATGAAATAGGGCTTGTAACACCGAGAAGTACAGACTAACCAGCAAGCTCATGGTGAACCAGAACTCATTGGAATGTGTGAGGGGCTACAATGGTCCTAAAAGCCCCCTTACTAAAATACTAAGGAAAACAAAAGTTTGCTTTCTTAAAACAGAAAGAATTTGCGATAATTCAGGTTGGAGTGAGCTCGAGATGTCGCCACAGGCTATTCAGTGTGTGCAGGAGATTGGCTACTGCACGCGTTTTCTATTGTGATAGAAGCATGAGGGATCTCCTCCCAGACCTGGACTAAAGCATAAAGCATGGTGGATGGAGCAAGACATGATATCCCAGATGTGCTCAATTGGATTGAGGTCTGGGGAACAGGCAGGCCAGTGCATAGCATCAATGCCTTAGTCTTGCAGGAGCTGCTAACACACTCCAGCGACATAAGGTCTACCATTGTCTTGCATCATTAGGAACCCAGGGCCAACCACACCAGCATATGGTCTCACAAGGGATCTGAGGATCTCATCTCGGGACCCAATGGCAGTCAGGCTACCTCTGGCAAGCACACTGAAGGCGGTGCGGCCCCCCCAAAAAATGCCACTCCACACCATTACTGACCCACTGCTAAACTGGTCATGCTGGAGGATGTTGCAGGCAGCAGAACATTCTCCACAGCGTCTCCAGACTCTGTCACGTCTATCACATGTGCTTAGTGTGAAGCTGCTTTCATTTGTGAAGAGCACAGGGCGTCAGGGGCGGATTTGCCAATATTGGTGTTCTCTGGCAAATGACAAATGTCCTGCACAGTGTTAGGCTGTAAACACAACCTCCACCTGTGGCTGTTGGGCCTTCATACCACCCTCATGGAGTCTGTTTCTGGCCCTTTGAGCAGACACATGCACATTGGTGCCCAGCTGGAGGTCATTTTGCAGGGCTCTGGCAGTGCTCCTCCTGTTCCTCCTTGCCCAAAGACGGTGGTAGCAGTCCTGCTGCTGGGTTGTTGCCCTCCTATGGCCTCCTCCACGTCTCCTGATGTACTGGCCTGTCTCCTGGTACTAGCACCTCCATGCTCTGGACACTATGCTGAAAGACACAGCAAACGTTCTTGCCACAACTCGCATTGAAGTGACATCCTGGATGAGCTGCAAGACCTGAGCCACTCGTGTGGGTTGTAGACTTTGTCTTATGCTACCACTAGAGTGAAATCACAGCCAGCATTCAGAAGCTACCAAAACACTGAGCCAGAAAGCATACGAACTCAGAAGTGGTCTGTGGCCACCATCTGCAGAACCACTCCTTTAATGGGGATTTTTTACTAATTGCCTATAATTTCCACCCGTTTATTCCATTTGCACAACAGCATGTGAAATTGATTGTCAGTGTTGCTACCTAAGAGGACAATTTTGAGTTACATTGTCTTGTAAAGGTGCTCCCTCTATTTTCTTGAGATAATATATATACACATACACAGTGCTGCCCATGATTATTCATATCCCTGGCAAATTTTGACTTAAAGTTACTTTTACTCAACCAGAAAGTCATTTTTTGAAGGGAAATGACATAGGTGTCTCCCAAATTTCTCCCACATTTCTCAGCTTTTATTTACATTGGAGCAAAAAGTGTACAGTCCAAAATTAGTCATACCCTTCTCAATAATCAATAGAAAAAGCCTTTATTAGCTATTACAGCAATCAAATGCTTCCTATAATTGCAGACCAGTTTTTTGCATGTCTCCACGGGTATTTTTGCCCATTCATCTTTAGCAACGATCTCCAAACCTTTCAGGTTGGAGGGTCTTCATGTCATCACTTTGATCTTTAGCTCCCTCCAAAGATTCTAAATTGGTTTCAAGTCAGGACTCTGGCTGGGCCACTCCAAAACATTAATGTTGTTGTCTGCTAACTATTTCTTCACCACTTTTGCTGTGTGTTTTGGTTCATAGTCATGCTGAAATGTCCATTAGTGGCCAAGGCCAAGTTTCTCTGCAGACTACCTGATGTTGTCGTTGAGATCCTTATGTATTACTCTTTTTTTCATGGTGTCGTTTACTGTAATTAGGTTCCCAGGTCCAATGGCTGAAAAAACAACTCCGAAGCATTAGGTTCCTACCACCATGTTTGACAATGGGGATGGTGTTCTTTGGCTTGAAGTCTTCTCCAAATGAAGGAAACATTATTGTGACCAAACAATTAAATTTTTGTTTCACAGAAGACCAGAAGTCTTCTTCTTTGTCCAGATGGGTATTTGGAAAGACCAAGCGAGCTTCTGGGTGCCTTATCTGGAGAAGTGGTGTTCTGCTTGTTCGGCATCAGTGGAACCCAGCAGTGTTCATTGGATTGTCTGCCTTGAGACATTGCCACCAGCAGAGCCCAGATTCACCAGGATGGCCTTTGGTGGTGATCCTTGGATTCATTACCTCTCTCACTATCCTCCTGGCCAGCACAGGTGTCACTTTTGGCTTCCGGCCACGTCCTCTGAGATTTTCCACAGTGCAGAACATCTTGTATTTTTTAATAATACTTTGCACTGTACCACTGGAACTGGAAAAACATTTAGAAATGGCCTTGTAGCCCTTTCCTGACTTGTGAGCAGCCACAATGTGCAGCCGCCTCAATGGGCCTCACTGACCTCCTTTGTCTTAGCCATGACTGTCCACAAGCCCACTGCAGAGAGCTGCTGTTTTTCACCTGTTGAATTGATTAAAACAGCTGTTCCCAATTAATCAGGGTAATTAGGATGCTTTAGAACAGATTATTTGGAATGGTATAGAACATTAGATTTTCCCACAGACTGTGACAGTTTGTGAAGGGTATGAATAATTCTGGACAGGACACTTTGTTTTTTTCCACAATAATGCCTTTTGTACATTGTGTTATTATCTTTTGGGAGACACCTCTGTCATTTCCCGTCAAAAAATGACTTGATGGTTGAATAAAAGTAACTTTAAGTCAAAATTTGCCAGGGGTATGAATATTTATGGGCAGCACCGTGTATATGTGTATATGTGTATATGTGTATATGTGTATATGTGTATATGTGTATATGCACACATATATATATATATATATTGTAAGTGTGTATAAGTGTGCTGCTGTAAGCACAGTGCAGGGAGAGATAGTACGCAGCGTTTGATATTTTCTGTTATTCACATATATAAAATACACTTGCAAAAATATATTTTTCATTTATAAGTAATATCCTATAAAACATTTTCTTTGTTCTTTCCTAGATTGTGGTACAGCACCTGTACTACCATTCAACAAGATAGTCGGAGGAAGTGGTTCCCTGAGAGGGGAATGGCCATGGCAAGTTAGTCTCTGGCTACGGAGAAAAGAACATAAATGCGGAGCTGTGCTGATCTCGGACCGCTGGCTGTTATCTGCTGCCCATTGTTTTGACATGTAGTTATTGTCAGAGATTTCTATATTGTGCAGTCTTTGCTATTTTTAGTAAGAATGAGGGGTGGGGGTGGTGACTGCATGAAAAATGTTGTAGATAAATCATTGTAACAGGACAGTACTTAAAGGAATACTGTAGGGGGGTCGGGGGAAAATGAGCTGAACTTACCCGGGGCTTCTAATGGTCCCCCACAGACATCCTGTGTTGGGGCAGCCACTCACTGATGCTCCGGCCCCGCCTCCAGTTCACTTCTGGAATTTCTGACTTTAAAGTCAGAAAACCACTGCGCCTGCACGCCCGTGTCCTCGCTCCCGCTGATGTCACCAGGAGTGTACTGCGCAGACACAGACCATACTGGGCCTGCGCTGTGCGCTCTTGATGACATCAGTGGGATCGAGGACACGACAACGCAGGCGCAGTGGTTTTCAGACTTTAAAGTCAGAAATTCCAGAAGTGAACCGGAGGCGGGGCCGGAGCATCGGTGAGTGGCTGCGCCAACACAGGATGTCTGCGGGGGACCGTTAGAAGCCCCGGGTAAGTTCAACTCATTTTCCCCGACCCCCCCTACAGTATCCCTTTAAGCTTTTGGGAAACACTGCAAATCGGTTAAAGGTAATTAATCATAATCCGCATCATATATTGTTGTGTGACTGGGACTTGTAATATTGCAAGCTGTTGCAATCACAAGCATATGAATGAAATCTCTTCTAACATTTCAATGATAGGCATTGCACACCTCTACTATAAATTTCTTGCCTATTGTCACAAAAGTGTAGACAGCATTCAGAAGTTACAATGAGGAGATAGATAATGACATGTCTTTCCTGCAGACATGAGACTAAGATATGGCCTATGTGCTTAGTCATAGAACAGGGGAGTAACTACTGCCGCTGTACTGTTAAAGCCCAGGTCTGCACAGGTGTGGCAAGAAATAAGAACATCTTTTAAAGTTTTATAGCAGTCATGTATCCCAAGACATTCCATTACTTCCTGTGCAGGCAGGGAATGAGGATATGGCTTGAAGAGTGACAGAGATTGCAATAAAATTGTTTTGTAAAATGTAAAGAGTAACTGCCTGTACAAAGGCCCAATTACTGTAATTTACAACAACGGTGGTGACTGACTATTACCGGTTACAGTTTTAGGAATGATCACTGAACAGACACATAATGCTCAGCTACAGGAGGAAAGGAAAGGTGGGAGAAGAGGGAGGGGGCAAGTGGTGGTCAAACATAATGAGGCAAACTATAGTGGTTCATTTGTGTCAGTTATCTGGCATAACAGACCACTTGCATGGAAACTAGAATTTCTCAAACTACCATTGCAGCTGAGGAAAATCTAGCTTCTGAAAATATCTGTGGAGTCCTTGAGTAGTCTTTTTGCTGTTATGATGGCTTCAATTCACTAAGCATTACCGCATTCAGTAATGCAGAAAACAGCTGATTTTTCGTAACATCTTGCTTAACCCCAGTTCACTAAAGCTGTCACTGCAGTGAAAAGTAATTACCAAGTAGTGAAGTAAATTAATGACTTGTGCGGTTAATACCTCAAGAAATGTTAATTTACAAAGATTAGAGCATTTAGTAAAAGAACTAATAATGTTCAGTATTTAAGACCAGCTCTGACCTGTCGGTAACTAGCAATCAGCATATGGTGTAATGTTACAAAGGAGACAGCCAATAGGCTCACAACAGCAGGGCTCTCTCCCCCTTTTGTGTTTTGGATTTTGTTACACATTTATTCATATTAATTATGCCACTGTTATTACCAATTCTGTACTTTGTACCATTCTGTATTTTGTACCAACTCTGTATTTGTATATTGGTGTATACTACTGTCTGTATTTTACATAGTTACATACAGTAGTTATTTGGGTTGAAAAAAGACGTCTGTCCATCGAGTTCAACCATAAAACAAAGTACAACACCAGCCTGCTCCCTCACATATCCCTGTTGATCCAGAGGAAGGCGAAAAACCCTTACAAGGCCTGGTCCAAATAGCCCCAAAAGGGAAAAAATTCCTTCCCGACTCCAAATGGCAATCGGATAAAATCCCTGGATCAAGACCTCTGGGCATTACCTAGTAATTATAGCCATGCATGTCTTTCAAAGCATGGAAAGCATCTAAGCCCCCTTTAAATGCAGATATAGAATTTGCCATAACTACTTCCTGTGGCAATGCATTCCACATCGTAATAACTCTTACTGTAAAGAACCCTTTCCTAAATAAATGTTTAAAATGTTTTTCCTCCATGCGCAGATCATGTCCTCTAGTCCTTTGTGAAAGCCTAGGAACAAAAAGCTCATCCGCCAAGTTTTTTTATTGCCCTCTGATGTATTTATATATGTTAATTAGATCCCCTCTAAGGCGCCTTTTCTCCAGATAAATAAACCCAGTTCATCTAACATTTCTTGGTAGATTGTCAGGACGTGGTTGACTATTTAACACAGCTGCACAGCCACGTTCTCCCTGCTTGTCAGCGGTCACCAGGTTGACCCAATGGGCTGTGTAAGTAATGTACCTGCCCTGACCGTGCTTGGCAGACCAGGCATCCGTGGTCAGATGGACCCTTGATCCAACGCTGTGTGACACCACTTGTATCTCAACAGTTTGGGTATTGCCTTTTTAGAGAAATAATTGCGGCCTGGCATCTTCCACTGCGGTGTCCCAATGACCACAAATTTACGGAAGGCCTCAGAGTCCACCAGCTGGTATGGTAACAGCTGGCGAGCCAACAGTTCCACCAAGCCAGCTGTCAGACACCGGGCAAGGGGGTGACTGGCAGAAATTGGCTTCTTCCAATTAAAAGATTTCCTTCACGGACACCTGGCTGCTGTGGGCAGAGGAGCAGGAACCGCTTAACCACTTGAGGACCCACCCTTTACCCCCCCTTAAGGACCAGCGCTGTTTTAGCTGATCTGTGCTGGGTGGGCCCTGCAGCCCCCAGCACAGATCAGGGTGCAGGCAGAGCGACCAGATCGCCCCCCTTTTTTTTTTACCCACTAGGGGGATGATGTGCTGGGGGGGTCTGATCGCTCCTGCCTGCCGGGTGTTGCGGGGGGGGCACCTCAAAGCCCCCCTCCGCGGTGAAATCCCCCCCTCCCTCTCCTACCTGGCCCCCCCTGGTGAACCGGGCTGCACAGGACGCTATCCGTCCTGTGCAGCCAGTGACAGGCTGTCCCCTGTCACATGGCGGCGATCCCCGGTCGCTGATTGGCCGGGGACCGCCGATCTGCCTTACGGCGCTGCTGCAGCAGCGCCGTACAATGTAAACAAAGCGGATTATTTCCGCTTGTGTTTACATTTAGCCTGCGAGCCACCATCGGCGGCCCGCAGGCTATTCACGGAGCCCCCCGCCGTGAATTGACAGGAAGCAGCCGCTCGCGCGAGCGGCTGCTTCCTGATTAATCAGCCTGCAGCTGGCGACGCAATACTGCGTCGCTGGTCCTGCAGCTGCCACTTTGCCGACGCACGGAAAAGGGTGCGGTCGGCAAGTGGTTACGGTGAGAGGCGGAGTGGAGGAGGGTGGCTGTGAAGATGCAAGGGAGAAAGAGGCTGAAGATGCTGCACCTGAAGGAGGAAGAGGAGAAGGAGGGTGGCTTTTCTTTTGTGTGCTACTTATGCTCAGTTGCTCTTCCCATTGCAGTTTGGGCCTTTTCTGCATGTGTCTTCATAAGGCAATTGTCCCTACGTGGCTGTTGGCCTTTCCACGGCTCAATTTTTGGAGGCAGAGAGAACAGATGGGATTGCTCTGATCTAAGGCAGACACACTAAAAAATTTCCAAACCGCTGAGCCCCCCTGGGGTGATGGCACTATGGTGGCATCAGCAGCTTATGTTGAAGGGCATGTTGGTTGACTGTCCATAGGTGGCGATACATGGCGCTGGACACTGCCACCAGCTGTTTCTGACAACGAGCTCCCCCTGCTTCTTTCAGGAACTCGTCTCCTCCTACTCCTCTCTGACTCCCCCTCTGAACTGTCCTCTTGGTCATCTTGTCTCTTAGGATCCCACGTGACATCCGTATCATTGTCATCATCATAATCATCCTGCCTAGCTTTGCTTGCCTCAGACACCTCATAAACTGCACCAACAGCAGGTACTTCATCATCCTCCTCCTCACACATTACTTCCATAGTGTCGCCTAACTCAGACATATGAGGTGCTGTAACTTGCTTAGCGCCTTCATCTTGTTGTAACAGTAGTGGCTGTGAATCAGTTAATTCCCCACCAAATAACTCCTGTGAAGTGTCAAATGGAACGGATGTGGTGCTAGTAGTAGTGCTGGTGGTTGCAGAAGATGAGGTGTTCTGTGTTACATAGTCAACCACGTCCTGACAATCTTGGGAGTTGATGGGATGTGCCTTCTTCTGAGCACTGTACTTTGGTCCAGGGCCGCACAAAATCACATCAGCACGACCTCGAACAGACCTGCCCGGTGGCCTTCCTCTGGGTCTGCCTTTGCCTCTACCTGTTTTGTCCATATCGGGGGGGGGGGGGGGATAAAGTGAAAGGTATGCACTGACCTGACTAATACAATGTGCAGTCACACAGGTGCAGTTAACAGGTATGCACGGAGTGATATATCACACTGCGTGCGCTCACGTAGGTAGGTGGGTGCACTGAACAACAGGTAGGTATATGCAGTGCTGCTGGGTATTACAAATGTGCACCTGTCACACACACGTACCATGAACAGGTACAGTGACTGGTGGTATTAAATATCACACTGCGTGCACTCACGTGGGTAGGTGGGTGCACTGAACAACAGGTAGGTATATGCAGTGATGGGTATTACAAATGTGTACCTGTCACACACACGTACCGTGAACAGGTACAGTGACTCGTGGTATTAAATATCACACTGCGTGTGCTCACGTAGGTAGATGGGTGCACTGAACAACAGGTAGGTATATGCAGTGCTGGGTATTACAAATGTGCACCTGTCCCACACACGTACCATGAACAGGTACAGTGACTGGTGGTATTAAATATCACACTGCGTGCACTCACGTGGGTAGGTGGGTGCACTGAACAACAGGTAGGTATATGCAGTGATGGGTATTACAAATGTGTACCTGTCACACACACGTACCGTGAACAGGTACAGTGACTCGTGGTATTAAATATCACACTGCGTGTGCTCACGTAGGTAGATGGGTGCACTGAACAACAGGTAGGTATATGCAGTGATGGGTATTACAAATGTGCACCTGTCACACACACGTACCGTGAACAGGTACAGTGACTGGTGGTATTAAATATCACACTGCTTGCGCTCATGTGCGTAGGTGGGTGCACTGAATAACAGGTAGGTAGGTATATGCAATGCTGCTGGGTATTACAAATGTGCACCTGTCACACACACGTACCATGAACAAGTACAGTGACTCGTGGTATTAAATATCACACTGCGTGTGCTCACGTAGGTAGATGGGTGCACTGAACAACAGGTAGGTATATGAAGTGCTGGGTATTACAAATGTGCACCTGTCACACACACGTACCGTAAACAGGTACAGTGACTGGAGGTATTAAATATCACACTGCTTGCGCTCATGTGGGTAGGTGGGTGCACTGAATAACACGTAGGTAGGTATATGCAATGCTGCTGGGTATTATAAATGTGCACCTGTCACACACACACGTACCGGGAACAGATGCAATGACTGGTGATATTAACAATGCATGCGCTCACGTAGTTAGGTAGGTAGGTGCACTGAACAGGTGCAGTAATTGGGATGGGATTACAAATGTGCAGCTGCCTGTCACACACACAGGTAGTCACTGAATGTGCTGGGCCTGGCAGTGGCACAGTAGAAATTACCACCAAGAGGCCAAAGGCCAGCTGCGACTGACTGACAGGGCTGTATATAATTACTGCAGGCACACAAGTGAGTAAAATGCCTGATGCTGCCTGCATTTTATAAGGGGGGAGGGCCGTCAGGAGGGAGTGTAGCCTGATTAGCTACAATGTGCCTGCTGACTGTGATGTAGAGGGTCAAAGTTGACCCTAATGATGTACTATGGGGGTGACTCGAACTTCTGGAAAAGTTTGCGGTTCTCCGCGATCGCAAACCCCAGAAGTTCGCCTGGAACCGTTCGGGCCATCTCTACAGTTCAGTTGGATTATCATTTTTATGGTGAGCTACTGGTAAAATAGTATTAAAGTGATCCTTAAGTCTAACATAAAAAATGAGATTTACTCACCTGGGGCTTCCCTCAGCCCCCTGCAGCCGATCGGTGCCCTCGCAGCCCCGCTCCGATGCTCCAGGACACACCGGCGAACACTTCCGGGTTCGCCATCACCGACCGACAGGCATGAAAACGCGAGTGATTCTTCGCGTTCCCAGCCATAATATCGCCCCCTATGCTGCTATTGCGGCCTCCTGGAGCATCGGAGCGGGGCTGCGAGGGCACTGATCGACAGCAGGGGGCTGAGGGAAGCCCCAGGTGAGTAAATCTCATTTTTTATGTTAGACTTACTGATCACTTTAACTGCTATAAAAGTGTGGTGATTTAGGAGAGCTTTTAATAAGCTCTTGTGATTCACATAGTTAAAGAAATGTATTACTGATGGGGAACTATTTTAAGAAATGTGAATACGTTTCCTTATCTGGAATGTGAATATATACGTACCCCAGCTCACCACATCACCATCTTATGTTCTGTGTTGTATTTAATAATATGCTCTACTAATGCACATGTGGACGTTCTATTTAGATTTGCAAGGGGCACTTGGTGAAAGTTGGGCCTAGGGTAGTGAAATGTACAAATCCGGCCCTGGATACGGCCGGAGGGGGCTGGAGGACACCCCAAGTATGTACACATTTCTTCTATCCCCCTTCTCAGGTTCCCTTTAAAGCAGGGGTAGAGAACCTTGGCTCTCCAGCTGTTAAGGGACTACAAGTCCCACAATGCATTGCAGGAGTCTGACAGCCAAAGTCATGATTAATAAAGGCAAATGCATGCTGGGATTTGTAGTTTTATCACAGCTGGAGAGCCAAGGTTCCCTACCCCTGCTTTAAAGCATAGACCACTGTAGGGATGAAGTAATCATTTATTAGAAACGAAGTTGCTCTTGACTTGCAACTGCAAAAGCAAAAAAATTGTCACTTTTTCTCATCTGCTGTAATAATCTGTTTTGTTGCTGCAAAATTAACGTGACTACGCTGTGATATGACTGTGTTCTTTAATGCTGACAGATACAATGATCCGAAAATGTGGGCAGCATACCTAGGCACCCCTTTTCTTAATGGGGTGGAGGGAAGAGTGGAGAAGATTTTCCGGATCCACAAGCATCCTTTCTACAATGTCTACACGCTGGATAATGATGTGGCCCTACTGGAGCTGCCATCATCCCTCTCCTTTACTAATCTAATTAAGCCTATATGCCTTCCAGATATCAGTCACATCTTCTCAGAGGGAACCAAATGTTTTATAACGGGCTGGGGATCTACTAAGGAAGGAGGTAATCACACACCAGCTCAACTCTGATCAATTTCTATGTAAAATAATGCAAATCAAGTGTTCTAATAAAGTGCAAAACTCTAATTTGTTGTTTACAAAAAAAGCTCAATCCCTTCCATTTCAGCTCATATGATGTTAGGATTAACATCAAACATTTCTGCTTGCTTTGCTTATTTTTGTCCATGTGCACAAAAACGTGTGTAGCCACATACTCGGAAGTCAAACCCTGCTGCCAATCACTAGATAAGTGTAGGTATTAAAGATGAGTAACATGGCCTCCTGCTTTGCATAGCTGACTGCTCATGCAGCAAGATGGGAAGCATTCCATAAAAACATATATGGGAAGCAGTGGGGCCAATCACTGCACTCCCTCAGTAGCAGGGAGTGCAGTAATTGGCCCCAATGACGGAGCTATGGTCCCACGCACAAGACCATTGGCTCCTATTAAAAAAGAAGCAGGGAGCAGCAAGCGGCATGATTGGGGGTCTGGGGCAGCGCCCCCTGTCTGATTGGAACTTGGCTCTCCAAAGCTTTGTGGCTACTTCCTATTCATTGGAGCTGCGTGGTTGGCTGCAAGTATGTATTTACAACACTGGAGGACACAGGGATAGAGGAAGGGGGACACAGAAGGACATGGGGATAGAGGAAGGGGGACACCGGAGGACATGCAGACGGTAACGGGTATAGAGGAATGGGGACAGGGACTGGAGGACATACAGTGGCATGCGAAAGTTTGGGCAACCTTGTTAATCGTCATGATTTTCCTGTATAAATCGTTGGTTGTTACGCTAAAAAATGTCAGTTAAATATATCATATAGGAGACACACACAGTGATATTTGAGAAGTGAAATGAAGTTTATTGGATTTACAGAAAGTGTGGAATAATTGTTTAACCACTTGATGACCCAGTCTTTACCCCCCCTTAAGGACCAGCGCTATTTTTTGTGATCTGTGCTAGGTGGGCTCTGCAGCAACCAGCACAGATCAGCTGGCACGCAGAGCAATCAGATCGCCCCCCTTTTTTCCCCCCTATGGGGATGATGTGCAAGGGGGGTCTGATCGCTCCTCCTGGCTGGCATGTTGCAAGGGGGGGGCACCTTAAAGCCCCCCTCCGCGGCGAAATTCCCCCCTCCCTCTCCTCCTTCTCACCCCTGGTGATCCGGGCTGCACAGGACGCTATCCGTCCTGTGCAGTCAGTGACAGGCTGTCCCCTGTCACATGGCGACGATCCCCGGCCGCTGATTGGCCGGGGATAGCCGATCTGCCTTGCGGCGCTGCTGCGCAGCAGCGCGGTACAATGTAAACAAAGGAGACAAATGTCTCTTACGTTTACATTTAGTCTGCGAGCCGCAATCAGCGGCTCGCAGGCTATTCACGGAGACCCGCTCTGTGATCTAACAGGAAACGGCCGCTCGCGCGAGCGGCCTCTCCTGATTAATTAGCGAGGCACCTGGCGACGCAGATCTGCGTCGCTGGTCCTCCAGCTACCACTTTGCCGCCGCACGGTATGAGTGTGCGGTCGGCAAATGGTTAAACAAAATTAGGCAGGTGCATAAATTTGGGCACCACAAAAAAGAAATGGAATCAATATTTAGAAGATCCTCCTTTTGCAGAAATTATAGCCTCTAAATGCTTCCTGTAAGTTCCAATGAGAGTCTGGATTCTGGTTGAAGGTATTTTGGACCATTCCTCTTTACAAAACATCTCTAGTTCATTCAGGTTTGATGGCTTCCGAGCATGGACAGCTCTCTTTAACTCACACCACATATTTTCAATTATATTCAGGTCTGGGGACTGAGATGGCCATTCCAGAACGTTGGTGTTTAGGGTTGTTGTTTTGTTAAATGATCCAGCCCTGGCGCAGCTTCAGCTTTCTCACTGATTCCTGGACATTGGTCTCCAGAATCTGCTGATACTGAGTGGAATCCATGCGTCCCTAAACTTTGACAATATTCCTAGTCCCTGCACTGGCTACACAGCCCCACAGCATCATAGAACTACTACCATATATATGTAGGTAGCAGGTGTTTTTCTTGGAATGCTTTGTTCTTTTTCCTCCACGCATAACGCCCCTTGTTATGCCCAAATAACTAAATTTTAGTTTCATCAGTCCACAACACCCTATTCCAAAATGAAGCTGACTTGTTCAAAAGTGCTTTAGCATACCTCAAGCGGCTCTGTTTGTGCTGTGGGCGGAGAAAAGGCTTCCTCTGCATCACTCTTGCATACAGCATCTCCTTGTGTAAAGTGCACTGAATGGCTGAACAATGCACAGCGCCTCCATCTCAGCAAGCTGATGTTGTAGGTCTTTGGTGCTGGTCTGTTGGTTGAATCTGACTGTTCTCACCATTTGTTGCTTCTGTCTATCCGAGATTTTTCTTGGGCTGTCACTTTGAGCATTAACTTGAACTGAGCCTGTGGTCTTCCATTTCTTCAATATGTTCCTAACTGTGGAAACAGACAGCTGAAATCTCTGAGTCAGCTTTCTGTATCCTTTCCCTAAACCATGAGGGTGAACAATTTTTGTCTTCAGGTCATTTGAGAATTGTTTTGAGACCACCATGTTGCTACTCTTCAGAGATAATTAAGGAGGGAGACTTACAACTGACCCCCTTAAATACTCTCTCTTAATTGGATTCACCTGTGTAGGTAAGGGGTCACTGAGCTTACCAAGCCAATTTGAGTTCCAATAATTAATTCTAAAGGTTTTGGAATTAATAAAATGACAACAGTGCCCAAATTTATGCACCTGCCAAATTTTATTCAAACAATTATTGTGCACTTTCTGTAAATCCAATAAATTCATTTCACTTCTCAAATATCTGTGTGTTTCCTATATGATATATTTAACTGACATTTTTTATCATAACAACCAACGATTGGTACAGGAAAATCATGACGATTAACAAGGTTGCCCAAACTCTCGCATCCCACTGTATACTTTGGTGCAGGTCTGAAGATGTATTATTCAGACTAAAAGACCCACTGACTTTTCCCCCACTTTTGAGAAAAAAAAGGTGTGTCATATAGTCCGAAATACAAAAAATATGGTAATTCATGGTGAATTCTATGATGTCTAACCTCTACCACTGGGCAGCGTTGCAATATGAAATTAGGCTATTGTCGTCCAAAACGCTATGAGGTTACATTTTATCCTGGTTCCATAGGAAGCAGATTAGCAGATAATAGTATAGTGTAGCGTTGTTGACATAGTGTAGTTTAGAATTGTATATAGTGGTGATCTTTGTATAGATTCTTACAATACAGAAATATATAAATACAGAGGGGCTGCAGAACACAACAGGAAAACAGTATTTATATATTTCTTGTGGAGATTGGGGCTCTCCATTGCTGCGTGCATGCTTTGCAAAAAAATTGCATTAAAGTTGGTTTGTGCTGCTCACCCCTTGGTATTTGCTTACAATACAGAGTAGTATATATTACTATATACAATTATAAAAAAAGTATATACACACTACACTATATACAACTTTTATACTATATACACGCCACACTATATACTATACATAAAACATTTTCTTTACCCTTTTCCGGACCAAGGTAGTTGAAATCTACATCCTGCATGTGTCAGTGCGGATCTGACAGGACGTAGACTTCAACCCGCTACCGCCGATCGCACCGCTCTGTCCCCGCCACAGATCACTCGCCCTGCCATCTATACGACGGCAGAGCTGTGTGAGCCGGTCAGGAGCCGATTTCATTAGCTCCTGACCCTGTCATCACTGTAAGCCAATCCCATTGGCTTACATTGATTGACAGCATCAGGAGCCAATGAAAACGGTTCCTGACCTGCTCGCACAGCTCTGCCATCATAGTGACGGCACAGAGGGACCAGCAGCGGGGACAGAGCAGCAGGAGTGGTGGATCTTTGCGCCATTTCGTCGGTAAGCGACATTACCGTACTAGCAGTCTCTGTTCCTTAAAGAGAACCCGAGGTGTGTTTAACCACTTGATGACCCACCCTTTACCCCCCCTTAAGGACCAGCGCTGGTTTGATTGATCTGTGCTGGGTGGGCTCTGCAGCCCCCAGCACAGATCAGGGTGCAGGCAGGGAGATCAGATTGCCCCCCTTTTTTCCCCCCTATGGGGATGATGTGCTGGGGGGGTCTGATCTCTCCTGCCTGCTGTGGGTGGCGGGGGGGGGCACCTCAAAGCTCCCATCCGCGGCGAAATTCCCTCTCCCTCTCCTACCTGCTGCCTCCCCCTGGTGTTCCGGGCTGCACAGGACGCTATCCGTCCTGTGCAGCCAGTGACAGGATGTGGTCTGTCACATGGCGGCGATCCCCGGCCGCTGATTGGCCGGGGATCGCCGATCTGCCTTACGGCGCTGCTGCGCAGCAGCGCCGTACAAATGTAAACAAAGCGGATTATTTCCGCTTGTGTTTACATCTAGCCTGCGAGCCGCCATCGGTGGCCCGCAGGCTATTCACGGAGCCCCCCGCCGTGATTTGACAGGAAGCAGCCGCTCGTACGAGCGGCTGCTTCCTGATTAATTAGGCTGCAGCTGGCGACGCAGTACTGCGTCGCTGGTCCTGCAGCTGCCACTTTGCCGACGCACGTTATGAGTGTGCGGTCGGCAAGTGGTTAAAGAATGTTATCTGGGGGCGTGGCTTGACGCTGCTGGAAGATGGCTGCCTAATCTCCTCTCTCCCGCTCAACAGCCGCTAAAGCTTGCTATTTGGCCGATCCAACGGGCTCCTAACAGATATGCCGGGTACCCGTAGTCAGCAGAACACACCGGCAACAGGCAGAAGCAATCCCAAGAAAGCAGGAAAGACTTTACCGGACATATTCCGATCTCAAAAGGACCACGCTCAGACATCCAAGATGGCGCCTGACAAAACCAGAGAAGGACAGGCTCAATCGTCGCCAGATTCCTCACCTACTGACTCAGGCAAACTCTCGGGCAAACAGCAGAGATCCCCTACTCTCGCCGACCTACAGCTATTTGCAGACGATATCAAGGCATCCATGTTATCTGCAGTGTCGGAGGTTCGAGCGGACGTCGCCGCATTAGGTTCCAGACTGCAGACCTTAGAGGCGGCCAACACTCAAACAACCTCGCAGCTGAAAAAGCTAGCTAAAACCTCTGACAAGCATACATCCAGGCTAACAGACCACACTAGATACCTTGAGGATTTGGACAACCGCGGCCGCAGATGTAACATCAGACTGAAAGGCCTACCAGAATCAGTAGCTCCTGAAAAGATCTGTGATGCACTCTCAGCCATCTTCAATAACCTGCTGGACAGGCCTGCGGACTCCGAGATCGCCTTTACCCGCGCTCATAGAGCCTTGCGCCCGCGGAGCAATGACAGCGAGAAAACACGAGACGTCATCTGCTGCCTGGAGTCGTTTCAGCTAAAAGAGAATATCATGAGGGCAGCACGAACACAAGACCAGATCCTGTTCAACGAAACGCCCGTTCAATTGTATCAGGACCTATCCGCTATTACTTTAGCGAAGCGAAGAGTCCTAAAACCTCTCCTGCAAGCAATCAGAAAGAAAGGCCTGCTGTATAAATGGCGTTTTCCATTTTCACTGTCTGTCACATCTGAGGGGAAGACATACACTTTACGTGCAGCAGCCGACCTGAAAGACTTTTGCAGCGACCTGGATATCCCTGTGATTGACCTCCCGGACTGGGACGGAGACCTAGCATTCCAACGACCGAACACACAGGCATCCGGGTCCTCTCAGCGCCATCCACTGAAAAACCAGAAGGCATTCCACCGCTCCAGAAGCAGAGATTCGGAATCCGGAACGGAGACTACTCACCTCCGCCGTGATTCCTCCTCATCGGCGGAAGATGGCTAATCTACACCTGTGCTGCAGATCTACTGCATCATTCCCCAGCAAGTAAAGGCGCTGTAAGCGGTACCTTGCTTTGGATCCGGTAACTATACTGCTTTGCATGGTCTTACCTGATATGCCAAGCCCATTTACCTCACCCCTGTTTGGATTGCATTCTACACACCTGGGAACAAACGGTCCCGACTGCCCTATTCCTAATGGCATTGTTGTCCCCCCTCTGTTTCATTCCTTAACCCATAAGACATTTGGTTCTTCCCCTCCACCGCATAGAAGCTGCCGTTCCCCCCCCCCCCCCCCCCCTCACATGGATCAAGTTCACCGACACTTTCTGGGGCCATGTGGTGGCCCGATCACTCAGAGCATATGACATTCGGTATTGCATTTAATATGTCCTATAGCTAATACGGAAAGACCACATCGTTCTCTTTTATTCTAGCATGGAGCTATGACACGCTTTCTGTGAGATATCTGGGTCTATCCCTACTATGTGCTAGTGTGATATGTTATTGATTTTATTAATATTGTGCTAGTTGGGTCATAGGAAGTACTGTGTTGTTATGTTTTTCTTCATTCCCCGGCTTATCTCATTATTTCTCTCATAAGGTCATATCCGTATGCATGCCCTTCCCTTAGCTCCTCGGTCACCAATTCACCTCCTCTAGCTTACTAGGCCACTTAGCCATCCAAACTGCCCCCTTTGCCTTATTCAGTGACAGAGGACGAGGTAAATTCCACACTAAGCGGGGGTTTATGTCTTAAATAATTTTCAGCATAATATACTGACAGCCTCGCATATAAACTTATCTACTTATACCCATCTCAGTATAGAGCAATTTAGGCCAGAGCTTGTTTCTCTTAGAGGGGGGTAAGTCCCGGTGGGAGGGGGAGAGGGGAGGGAGGTTCCTGCAATCATTCAATAGGACCCCCTAAACACACGCACAGGGGTCGGGCTGTTGAATCTTTATAATCTAGACCTGTTTATTCGGTGGATTTCCTCCCCCTACATGAGATCTCTTTTGGATTCCCTGGGGGCCAACACGTGGGGCGCCTACTCTGAAGGTGGGGGTGATCCAGTAGGGGGGACTCTAAGGGGAATGCAATCTTAGGGACCTTTTCTTTCTTAGGTACGGACTGAAGATCAAACTGCGGTCTTGGCGGGGGCTCTGACGTGCTCCCTGGTGGGCCCCCCCTTCTCCGCACCTCGCTTTCGTGGGGGTCGGGTTGGGGCCCGCCCGGGGGCATGGAGCCCCCACTTTATAACCCGTTGGTTCAATTTCATAAGTTTGTTTTCTAACATGGCGGCCAGAGTGGAATATGAACGCGAAGTGTCACTCCCAAACATACGGAATTTCCCGCTTGTGGTAGTGTCTATTTGCGGTCATTCTCTGGCGGTGTCTTTCATCACCCCCACCCAGTGTGTGACTTATACACTGACTACACATATCCCACTTTAGGAAGTGTGTGCGGCCCCCCAAGTCGCACACACGTGGGAATTATTTCCTAAAAGCTATCTTTGTCTGTTTATATCAATACGTATGTTGGTCCACCACGGGGAGGACCTCTCTTCCTGTTCTCCTCGCTTCCTTTTTCTCTCTTCCTTTGGCCTCTTTTTCCTTCTCTCGCTCCTTTCTCTATCCACTACTTCTACGGGGATAAATCTGGGTTGTGGGGGGCTGGAACTACCAGCAGGACAGGCAATTGTGATAATGCACACGCATCGAGCAAACTGGAAGCTGGTCTCGTTTAACGTGAACGGTCTTAATACACCGGAGAAAAGATCGATTATTTTTGACTTCCTCCATCATCAAAAAGTGCAGATTGCTTACTTACAAGAGACTCACCTACGAGCTAACCATATCCCTACGAGATTTAATTCCCGTTACCCGCTGGCTTACCATGCCACATCGCCAACTACTAAAACTAAAGGAGTCTCTATCTTTCTACATCGAGATATACCGTTCACGTTGGACGAGTCAGTGTGTGACCCGGAGGGTCGTTATCTTTTTATCAAGGGGAAAATTGCTAATCACACAGTCACCATGGCTAATGTATATGTCCCCAACAAGCACCAACCATCTTTCTTATCCTCCACGCTAGCCAAACTAGCTGCTTTTACCAGTGGTGTACTAATTGTAGGAGGAGACTTTAACATCCCCATTAACCCTATCCAAGACTGCTCTAATGGTTCAACCACCCTCTCATACGCGGCCTTACGGCGAATCAAATCCCAATTGCAGAGCCTATCCTTAATGGATCCCTGGAGGATATCCCACCCACAGGTGAAGGACTATACCTTCTTCTCTGCCATTCATAATAAGTATTCAAGGATCGACTATTTTTTTTTGCCACAGAGAGACCTATCTCTAGTTATCAATACTGATATAGGTAACAGAACGATCTCAGATCATTCCCCGGTCTTTCACACCATATCCACCCCTGATTCATCCACGAAAATTTGGAATTGGAGATTAAACCCAAATCTCCTGGCAGAGGCCGGTAGGAGACAATTAGTCTCGGAGGCCCTTGACGATTACTTTTCTATTAACAACAACCAAGCAACATCTAAACTCACAACATGGGAGGCACACAAAGCAGTAATTCGGGGACACTTCATTAGGATGGGCTCTAGACTTAAGAAGGAAAGGACAGAAATGACCGTCAAATTGATGGCAGACATTAACCGTCTGGAACGCGCCCACAAACTAACCTTAGCCTTAGCAAACCTAGAAGAACTTAATAAAGCTAGAAGTGCTCTTGACAAACTCCTATATTCTGAAGCTAGACGGAAGTTAATGTCCGTCAAAAAAATATATTACGAGCAGGGCAATAAAAGTGGCAAATACCTTGCCCGTGCCTTGAGGAAAAGAACCCTGCACATGAATGTCACATGCATTACTACCAAAAAGCAGACCCAGGTCTTCAAACCGAAGGAAATTGCAGATGAATTCAAGTCATATTATGCTTCCCTATACAACTTGCACAATCATAGCCAATCACCCGAACAACATAATATCAGAACCTCGGCCATCTCCAACTTTCTCGCCCAGTATGCGACCAGCTTACCCTTAGACCAATCAGATAAGGAAGATCTGGAATCCCCTCTCACGGAGGACGAGTTCCAGGTTGCAGTTGGATCTCTGAAGCCAGGCAAGGCACCAGGCCCTGACGGCCTCACGAGCCAATACTATAAAGCTTTTAGAGGCACTCTAGCCCCAGCGTTTGTGAACGCCTTCAACTCGATTACCCCTAACACCATTCCATCCATTCAGTTTCTAGAAGCCCACATAGTAGTAATTCCCAAGCCAGATAAGGACCCTGCACAATGCCCCAGCTACAGACCTATTTCCCTTTTAAATTTAGACGCCAAGATCCTGGCCAAAATACTAGCTAACCGCCTACTCCCATTTATCTCTAGACACGTCAACCCAGACCAAGCTGGCTTTGTCCCTGGTCGTGAAGCAAAGGACAATGTCATGAGGACAGTAGGCATCATGTCCTTCGCCAAAGTGAGGGGGGTTAAAGCGTTTCTGCTTTCAACTGATGCAGAGAAGGCCTTTGACAGGGTCACTTGGGATTATACCCGAGCGGTCCTGTCAAGGCTGGGAATCGGGGACACTATGTGCAACCTTATTGGATTGTTATACACTAACCCTTCTGCAAAAATTAGAGTCAACGGCACCTTCTCAGACCCATTCAAGATAACAAACGGGACCCGGCAGGGATGTCCCCTTTCACCACTAATATACATACTCACCCTGGAGCCCTTTCTAAATGCTGTTCGTTCAGATCCGGATATCCATGGTATCCCCGTAGGCCCATCAGACCATCTGGTAGCTGCCTTTGCTGACGACCTACTTTTCTTCCTGCAAAATCCAATGATCTCTATCCCCAATTTAATACGCAGATTCACGGAATTTGGCCAATTATCTAACTTAAAAATTAACTTTCAGAAGTCACAGGCCCTAAACATCTCGCTTGACGATAGCATAATACAGACTTGCAAGATCAGCTTCCCTTTCCAGTGGTCCCAAAATCAACTTAGATACCTGGGCATTAATATCACCTCTAACTTGAAAAACCTATTCTCTGCAAACTTTGTCAAACTAGACTCGACATTAAAAACTGATCTCGCCAGTTGGGGTGCCCAGCCCCACTTGTCATGGTTTGGGAGAATATCTTCCATTAAAATGAACCTCCTGCCCCGTATCTTATACATAAGCCAGTGTATCCCGATACATCTCCCTCCTACCTTTTTGAAAAGTCTACAAGGGGCAATCAACAAATTCATATGGGGCAACAAACCCCCACGGATCAAGAGATCCACACTCACAGTCCCAAAAGACTTGGGTGGGGCTGGGCTCCCTGACCTCCAGAAATATCACCTGGCCTCCCAGCTAAGCAGGGTGGTTGAATGGGCCGTGGCAGAGAACCCTAAACCGTGGGTTATAATTGAGCAAGAATTGGCGGGTATCCAGGCCTCCGCCCTTGGATGGGTGGATATCCCACGTAGAGTGCAGACAACTTGGCAAAACCCACTCATGGAAGCCACTATCAAATGCTTCAGAAAACATGCCACGTCCCTAAACCTTGTGAATCTATCAGGCCCACTTACTCCCCTAAAAGACAATCCAGCATTTAAACCAGCGGCAGATATACCTTTCCTCACATTTTGGGACCCCCACCATCCCCCTAGGGCGAGAGATTTTGTGTCTGCAGGGAAAATCAAAACACACCAGGAAATGGTTAGGATGAGAGACATGACACCTCTTTCCAACTGGCAATATTTCCAAATTCGACATTTTATGCATTCTATACTCAAAAGGGGGAACTGGGCATCGGCCCTAACCCCATTTGAAAACTTAATAGTAAGCCCAGCGCCACACAGACACCTAATCTCTGCTACATACCAGATCCTGGTGAGCGCCACAACTCCAGATAAATTTGGTTATCAGGAGGCGTGGGAGAGAGACCTGGGACAATCCCTTGAGGAAGAGCAATGGCAGAAAATCTTCAGTCTTAGTCATAAAGGCTCCCTGAATGCAAATACCCAAGAACTTGGGTTTAAAATACTATCTCGTTGGTATAAGACTCCACAAATTTTGCACAGAATCTTCCCCTCATCTCCGGACTCTTGTTGGAGATGTGGGGCTGGTGGGTGCGATATCCTCCATATATTTTGGTCCTGCTCTGCTATTGTCCCCTTTTGGAGGGAGGTTCACCAACTAATGGAAGCAATCACATGGGACAAAATCCCCTTTCGCCCAGACGTCATGCTTCTTCATAACACCTATGAACCCATTAAGTCATACAAAAAATCAATAACTATTCATCTGATCAATGCTGCTAGGGCAATGATTCCCCTCCACTGGAAGTCCCCCAATGCACCGTCCATGAAATCATGGATTAAGAGAATTGAATTTATCGAACACATGGAGCACCTAATCCTCTTATCGCACGAGCGATCTGAACAATATACCAGGACGTGGTCGGTCTGGACGGACTTCCAGTGTTCAGATACCTACAAACGTATCATGGACCCCAATTAACGTGGTCTCAATCAGAAGACAGCATCTCTTTGCCTAACTTATTTCTCTTTTCCCCCCCTATTTCTACATTGATATCTCCTATCTCTGCTTTACTGCTCAATCTTTACCTTCCTTTCCTTCCCCGTGGTGGCACAGATGTATACCAGCAGTTAACGTGATGTTTATATAGAATTATAGTTTAATCTCCCGTTCTTCAATTTTCAACATGATCTCTATAAGGAAGCCTAATAGGCGACAGTTCTTATGCTTCGGCACTTGCATGGCATTGTTATATTGTATGCTCTGTTCAATATTAAGTTGGTGATGTCTGTTTATTGCTTTTCAATTGGCATTCATATGATGTTGTCTATATATCTTTCAATAAAACTTAATTGTTTAAAAAAAAAAAAGAATGTTATCTGCATACAGAGGCTGGATCTGCCTATACAGCCCAGCCTCTGTTGCTATCCCAAACCCCACTACGGTCCCCCTGCACTCTGCAATCTCTCATAAATCACAGCCGTGCTGTGAGGCTGTGTTTATATCTGTAGTGTCAGTCTCAGCTGCTCCCCCGCCTCCTGCATAGCTCCGGTCCCTGCCCCCGTCCCTTCCCTCCAATCAGCAGGGAGGGAAGGGATGCAGGCGGGGACTGGAGTTCTGCAGGAGGCGGGGAGAGCTGCAGACTGACACTATAGAGATAAACACAGCCAGCTCTGACAAGCTGCTTGTCAGCAGCGTGGCTGTGATTTATGAGGGATTGCAGAGTGCAGGGGGACCTTAGGGGGGTTTGGGATAGCAACAGAGGCTGGGCTGTATAGGAAGATCCAGCCTCTGTATGCAGATAATATTCTTCAAACCCACCTCGGGTTCTCTTTAAGGGGGCAGAAACTGCTGGTAGTTAAAGTGAATCTGAAGCTAAAAGGAACAAACAAAAAAAATAAACACATAAAATGCTTCTATGGCTTTCCTAATCTTCATTGACCCCTCCGCTGCGGCATCCGTCTTTCACTTCCATTCATATACAAGCGTGGCAGCACTGCGCAGGTACCAGTAACATGAAGCCAGTGCATGAGCAACTCTGTCCTACTGTGCAGACTGTACTTTGTGGCTGCGCAGTGTGGCAACACTTGTACACAGGGGCACTATATTTGGCAATATTGAAAATCTTTAGAGTATCACAGTGCAAGAACAGAGGGATGTAAGAAGATCGGGGAAGTCTCTGGACTATCCAGAGCCTTCCCTCTACTGAGCTCAGCTGTCTAGTTTTTTGTTTTTGACAGTTCAGTTACAGTTTAAAGGACAACAGTAGGGAGGCTGCCATGTTTTTTTCCTTTTGTGCCTGGCTGTCCTGCTAATCCTCTGCCTCTAATACTTTTAGCCATAGACCCTGAACAAGCATGCAGCAGATCAGGGGTTTCCGACATTGTCAGAACTGACAAGATTAGCTGGATGCTTGTTTCTGGTGTTATTCAGACACTACTGCATTCAAATAGATCAGCAGGACTGCCAGGCAACTGGTATTGTTTACTGTGAAATAAATATGGCAGCCTCTATATACCTTTCACTACAGTTGTCCTTTAAGCAAACGAGGGTCATCCAAAAGACTCTTTATTCACATACTAATAATTAGTACTTTATTCCAGTATTTTATGTAGTGTTAAATGCTGGTGTGTGCATGCAACATTTCTATTTGTGTAAATCACACAATGTAACAGGGGTATAAAATGTAAAAAGTGCATCACAGCTTTATTTATAATTGCGGTTAAAAAAAAATCCATATGTTAAAAAAAATAACTTGTTTTCCTTCTCCCAGGTCCAATGTCTAAAATAACTTGTTTTCCTTCTCCCAGGTCCAATGTCTAGACAACTGCAGAAAGCCTCAGTCTCCATAGTAGGGGATCAGACCTGCAAAAAATTTTATCCCATTCAAATCAGTCCAAGGATGCTCTGTGCAGGCTACATGCAAGGTGGTGTTGACAGTTGTTCAGTAAGTATTATTAACTGCTTTCTGACCGCATTGGTTGAAATCTACATCCTGCAGGTGGCTACGCGGCTCTGACAGGATGTAGATTTCAACTTCCAAGCGGCGTGCTACCGTCGATCGCATCGCTCTCCCCGCTGCAGTTTATTCACTCTGCCGTCTATATGATGGCAGAGCTCTGTAAGCCGGTTAGGAGGCAATTTCATTGGCTCCTGACCACGTGGTCACTCTGAGCCAATCATATTGGATTACATAGATGGACAGGGTCAGGAACCAATAAAAAAGACTCTTGAACGGCTCACAGAAATTTGCTGTCATAGTGACAACAGGGGGTGGGGCCTGTGGCGATGGGAGAGCGGCGGATATGTGCTGCAATTCATCAGTAGGCACCATTTTGTGGTACCATCAGTCTCTGGTCCTCAAGGGGCCAGAGACTGCTGGTACGCAAGGGGTTAAAATAATGTTATTTTATTAATTTATACACAGACCTGCTGCTTATCAGCAATATGAAATTCAAGATTTGAATGCTCCATTTGCACACTTCCAAGTCTGAAAAGTTTGTTCATCTCACAAAAATGCTGCAGCCACAGCTAGATATGGCATAATAACTGCCTTAGGCACTGCTAAACCTTGTTCCAGCCCTGGTGGTGACATCTCAAGTGATATGAACTGCAGGCCCAGAGTCATTGATAAGGCCATATGTTTTTGTTAGTTTAGAAAGGTATGCAGATGTCTGTTGCATAATGCTCCTTCCAGTGGCTCCCCACATTCATGCTGACATAAGTTGTGCAAAAAGCTGACATGTCAGATCAATGACAAACATTCAATATATTTTCATTAGATTTGATAATTATATGGAATGTCATGTCTAATCTATTACGGATATTAAATAGTGTATAGGTACCCTAAAGGTGCATGCACACACGCACCTGACTGTTGCCCTTAGATTGTGCACCAATCATCTGGATGACAGTTGTAGGCATAAGCATAATACAGACACAACTCTTAAGGAAATTTTAAGTGAAAATAAACTTATGATATAATAATTTGTATTTGTAGTACAGCTAAGAAATAGAACATTAGTAGCGCAGAACAGAGTCT
Source organism: Hyperolius riggenbachi (assembly GCF_040937935.1). Classification (NCBI taxonomy): domain Eukaryota; kingdom Metazoa; phylum Chordata; class Amphibia; order Anura; family Hyperoliidae; genus Hyperolius; species Hyperolius riggenbachi. The sequence goes on along the minus strand of NC_090646.1, from coordinate 294,363,591 downwards.
CATATTGTATCCAGTACAGGAAGAGTTAAGACACTTCAGTTGTTATCTATGCAAAAGAGCTTCTCTGAGCTCTCTGACCAAGCTTAGTTGGCTACAGTGCTGTTTTCTGAAGCACTTATCTCTATCTGTCTCTCAATGTTTGTTTGTTTAAGATTTTACTGTAGGAAAGTTCTAAAGGTTATTAGCCCTGCTCAGTTTCATATTTTAATATACATTTAGTTTGATAGTTTAAAATACAGAGTGTAGTTAGTAAACTGCAAATAGTAGAGAATGATGCAGTTATAAAAAAAGAGCTATATAACTGAAAATAAAAATATGAGGCTCTTTTCTATGCTACTAATGTTCTATGACTTATCCGTACTACACATACAATTCATTATATCTTAAGTGTTTTCACTTTAAAGGGAAGGTTCAGGGAGGGGTTGAAAAAAATAAAAATACATATCCACTTACCTGGGGCTTCATCCAGCCCGTGGCAGGCAGGAGGTGGCCTCGACCCCGCTCCGCAGGCTCCCGGTGGTCTCCGGTGGCCGACCCGACCTGGCCAGGCCCGGCTGCCAGGTCGGGCTCTTCTGCGCTCCAAGGATGGACTCTTCTGCGTCCCACGCGGGCGCGCTGACGTCTTCGGATGTCCTCCGGGCTGTACTGCGCCGATGACGTCAGCGCGCCCCCGTGAGACGCAGATTGGAGCGCAGAAGAGCCTGACCTGGCAGCCGGGCCTGGCCAGGTCGGGTCGGCCACCGGAGACGACCGGGAGCCTCTGGAGCGGCGGCGAGGGCACCTCCTGCCTGCCACGGGCTGGAGGAAGCCCCAGGTAAGTGGATATGTATTTTTATTTTTTTCAACCCCTCCCTGAACCTTCCCTTTAAGTACTGTCTGATGGAGAGGGGATAAGGGGCAATGGTGCTGTACATAAGTGGCTACTGGCAGGCAGGGTAAGTGAACAATGAGAATGTTTTTCAGTGTTGTAGATTTGGCATTGCTAAATGAAGCTGGGGGGCACCTGTACACACAAATGATTCTGAGCCAACATGGGGCCGAAGGACCACGCCTGCCAAGGATTAACTAGTGTGTGTACAAAGCTTTAGAAACCTTTGCTGTAGTTTAATCAATAGTGTTTTCAGAGCATAGAAAGGAATATATTAGCTCTATTGTCAGCAACATGCTGATGCAAGCTGGAGTTGACATGTCTGGCAGAAAATGTGTGAGGAATAAGGACTGAAAATGGATGTAAAATACTATGGGGCGTTTGGGTGTAGATTGTATGTATAAAAAAAAACAACGGAGTTTGTAGGTTTCTTCCTGTGTCTGTGTGGGTTTTCTTCAGGCACTCCAGTTTCCTCCCACATCCCAAAACATACAGATCTTAATTGGCTTCCCCCTAAATTGGCCCTAAACTACAATATACAGCCTAGGTGTCCACACTGTTTTGGCTTGTGAGCTACTTTAAAAAAATTGGCCAGTCAAAATGATCTAACCCATGTACAATTTTAGGAGCACACTTGTATATACAGAATGAAAAATGTAATGCGGTTAGGATCTACTGTGAAGTCCTTCGCGATCTACCTAATGAGCACCCCTGATATACAGTATACACTACACAATACATAGACATATGGCTACGGTAGGGATTGTGAGCCCCTGTGAGGGACAGTTAAGTGACAAGACAATATACTCTGTACAGCACTGTGGAAGATGACGGAGCCGTATAAATCCTACTAATATAATAAATGGGAAAGTTTGGATGTTTGTTACTCGATCACGCAAAATTGGCTGAACGGATTTGAATTAAATTTGGCACACACATAGTATCCTATACTTTATTCCAGGTAATGTACTTTTTATTCCCATAACCAAAAAGGGGGCGGAGACAAATTCAAATTTCACTGGAAAATGTAAACTGCAGCCATTCTTACACTGTTAATGGCAGGGTTCTCAAACTTTGCACAGTTGGTCGCTGGGTGACTGGGATTAATATTCAGAAAAGTGGGTGGAGTCTATAAAAGCCAATCAAAATTAACCTATTGATTTTCAAGGGGAATATTTACATTGCTGCCATTCTTGCACTGTTAATGGCACAAGCCTCAAGCCTGGTACAGTTGATCATTGGGTGACTAGGGTTCAACTTCAGAAAGGGGGTGGAGCCACAAACAGCCAATTAGATTTGTTTCATTCCAATGCAAATTGATGCCAAACACCGCAAAGCTCACAAACTTGGTAATTGAGTAATTGATTCATTGTGTGTGAGGGTTAGAAAAGTGGGCACAGCCAACACCAGCCAAATGCATAAGCGGGCAACACCGGGTCATAAGTGGGCGGAGACAAATACAAATTTTACTGGGAAAATGTAAACAGCAGCCATTCTTATACTGTTAATGGTAGGGTTCTCAAACGTTGCACAGTTGGTTACTGGGTGACTGGGGTTAATATTCAGAAAAGTGGGTGGAGCCTACAAAAGGCAATCAAAAATTACCTATTGATTTTTCAGGGTAATATTTCATTGCTGCCATTCTTTCACTGTTAATGGCACAAGCCTCAAACCTGGTACAGTTGATCATTGGGTGACTGGGGTTTAAATTTATAAAAGGGGGTGGAGCCACAAACAGCCAATATGATTTGTTTCATTTTAATGCAGGTTATTGGTGCCAAAGGCCACAAAGCTCACAAACTTGGTCATTGAGTAATTGATTAATTGTGTGTTAGGGTTAGGAAAAGTGGGCGCAGCCAGCACCCGCAAAATACATAATCGGGCAATGCCAGGTCATCAGTAAAGATAAATGCAAATTTCACTGAGAAAATGTAAACTGCAGCAATTCTTACACTTAACGGTAGGGTTCTCAAACTTTGCACAATTGGTCACTGGGTGACTGGGATTAATATTCAGAGAAGTGGGTGGAGCCTACAAAAGCCAATCAAAATTCACCTATTGATTTTCAAGGGGAATATGTAATTGCTACCATTCTTGCACTGTTAATGGCACAAGCCTTAAACCTGGTACAGTTGGTCACTGGGTGACTGGGGTTCAAATTCAGACAAAGGGGTGGAGCCACAAACAGCCAATCAGATTTGTTTAATCCCAATGCAAATTATTGATGCCAAAGACCGCAAAGCTCACAAACTTGGTTATTGAGTAATTGTGTGTTAGGGTTAGAAATAGTAGGCGGAGCCAACACCAGCCAAATACATACCTGAACAATGTTAGGAAATAAGTGGGTGGAGAAAAATACAAATTTCATTGCGCAAATGTAAACTGCAGCCATTCTTACACTGTTAATGGTAGGTTTCTCAAACTTTGCACATCTAATCAGATTAATTTTATTTCATTGCAAATTATTGATGCCAAAGACTGCAAAGCTCACATACTTGGTCATTAAGTAATTGTGTGTTAGGGTTAGGAAAAGTGGACAGAGCCAACACTAGCTAAATACATACCCGGGCAACGCCGGGCGTCCAGCTAGTGCTAAATAATAATAAACCATTACGGAAAAAGAATCACATGAAATTACATTAAGAACTGTATTAAAGAACTACAGTGCAATGAACTGTCAATTAATTAGATGTGCATTTGATAGCAAATTAGTGCCTGCTAAGCATGGTATAGGTCAGAGCTTAGCTGGTGTGGAAGGTTACCTTTAGCATATAAATAATGTGTAGCGATGAGTTTAGATGTGAATGTAGGCGGGTTTATCTGCCTACGCACTGCTTCCTGTGCAGGTACAGACACTGGAGACTGTAAGATAGATGGGCTGACAAAAAATGTGGGCAGTTGTTTTATCTCTTCCCTCATAGGATAGGATGAGAGTGTTGAATGTGTGTGGTGAAGGGACTTCAACATCATAAAACTGGATGTCAAACTTCAGAGAACTTCTTTTATCTATCAATAAGATTAATTCCCAAGCTGCTATTTCTGTATGTGTCTCTCTCTCCCCGCTGTGATTAGCCACCATAATTGCCCATGGCACTGACTGAATGGTGCGCACTACTGCCCTGCGCTACGTAGCACAGACAACCAGCTATTTTGAAAATATTTAAAGGGACACAGCACCTTTAAAAAAAAAATCACAATTTGCACTTACCTGGGGCTTCCTCCAGCTCACTGTAGGCCACAAGGTCCCCAGGCATCCTCCTGGCTCATCTCTCGCCCGCAGGTGGCTCCGTTAATTAGCAACTTCTGCCCAAAATCACCAGTAAGAGTCCCCGTCGTGCATGCTACATGTCCTCATACCTTCCACTACGCAAGTCCTGCGCATGCGCACCTCAGTTAGTCATGCATGCACAGGACTCTCGCGCCGGCCAACGTAATGACACGTAGCGTGCTTGATGGGGACTCGTACTGGTAACCTCAGACGGAAGTCGCCGATTAACAGAGCCACCTGCAGGACCAAGACAGAAGAGCCAGGAGGACGCCGGGGGTAAGCCCCAGGTAAGTCCAAATTGTGTGCTCAGTATCCCTTTAACCAGATAGCATAGCTGTGACTTTTACAACATTTTGGGCCTATGTCCATCCTTCAAATGCCTAACCTCCTGAACATAAAGTCCGCTTATAAACAATTCTCATACAGACACACCCTTGTAGGGGTGGTCACATTGTTAACCACTTTAAGACACGCTGACTTATTAAACCGTCTGGTTTGAGCCTTTTAACGGCTCCAGGATGTTTTAATAAGTCGATCGCTCCTGCTGCCACTCTGCATGTTTACCCCCCACCCGTTAAAAGTCGGGACACCGCAATCTGTCATTGGGGGAAGAGGACCGAGCGGTCCTCTACCCAATCACAATGCCTGGAATGAATGGACGTGACCCCGATCAGAGGCCATGTCCATTCACAAAAAACAGGAAACGGACATAGTTAAGTAAAATGTAAAAATATAAAAAAGTGAACACTTCCTATAAAACAGGAGTGTTCACTAGCGCCATCTAGTGACCAAAAACTAAAATTACACATACAGGCACATACATACACATACACTTAATATATATTAATAGAATAAGTAACTTACACTTCCAAAGCCCCTCCCCCCAAAAAATTACATAAATAGTTGCCTTAGGGAGCTTTTTTAATCTATATTTTATGAGGGAATATAACTATTACTTTACTACATAGGGGCTTGTAATTATGGACCGGACAAAAAAAAAACAAAACAAAAAAAAAACAAACAAAAAAAATGACACCTATATTTCCAAATAATATATTGTCGCCATACATTGTGATAGGGACATAATTTAAACGGTTTAATATTCGGGACAACTGGACAAATAAAATGTGTGGGTTTTATTCACAGGAGAACATTTTATTTTAAAACTATAATGGCCGAAACCTGAGAAATAATGAATTTTTCAATTTTTTTAAAATGTTTCCCGTTAAAATGCATTTAGGATAAAAAACAAAATCTTAGCAAAATGTACTACCCACAGAAAGCATAATTGGTGGCGAAATAAACAAGGTATAGATCATTTTGTTGTGATAAGTAGTAATAAAGTTATTGGCGAATAAAAGGGAGGAGCATTGACAGGTGAAAATTGCTCTTGTCCATTAGGGTTAAAAACCCCTAAGGGGTGAAGTGGTTAAGGTAGCAACAAATATATAGATTGCCACCTAATATGGCAATAAGATTGATCCTTCTCTAATCTGTATCTGATCAGAGAGGGAATATTTTTTCCACACTGCACATATACAGGTCCTTCTCAAAAAATTAGCATATTGTGATAAAGTTCATTATTTTCTGTAATGTACTGATAAACATTAGACTTTCATATATTTTAGATTCATTACACACAACTGAAGTAGTTCAAGCCTTTTATTGTTTTAATATTGATGATTTTGGCATACAGCTTATGAAAACCCAAAATTCCTATCTCAAAAAATTAGCATATCATGAAAAGGTTCTCTAAAAGAGCCATTAACCTAACCATGAATCAACTAATTAACTCTAAACACCTGCAAATGATTCCTGAGGCTTTTAAAAACTCCCAGCCTGGTTCATTACTCAAAACCGCAATCATGGGTAAGACTGACGACCTGACTGCTGTCCAGAAGGCCATCATTGACAACCTCAAGCAAGAGGGTAAGACACAGAAAGAAATTTCTGAATGAGTAGGCTGTTCCCAGAGTGCTGTATCAAGGCACCTCAGTGGGAAGTCTGTGGGAAGGAAAAAGTGTGGCAGAAAACGCTGGACAACGAGAAGAGGTGACCGGGCCCTGAGTAAGATTGTGGAGAAGGATGGATTCGAGACCTTGGGGGACCTGCGGAAGCAGTGGACTGAGTCTGGAGTAGAAACATCCAGAGCCACTGTGTACAGGCGTGTACAGGAAATGGGCTACAGGTGCCGCATTCCCCAGGTCAAGCCACTTTTGAACCAGAAACAGCGGCAGAAGCGCTTGACCTGGGCTACAGAGAAGCAGCACTGGACTGTTGCTCAGTGGTTCAAAGTACTTTTTTCGATAAAAGCAACTTTTGCATGTCATTCGGAAATCAAGGTGCCAGAGTCTGGAGGAAGACTGGTGAGAGGGAAATGCCAAAATGCCTGAAGTCCAGTGTCAAGTACCCACAGTCAGTGATGGTCTGGGGTGCCATGTCAGCTGCTGGTGTTGGTCCACTGTGTTTTATCAAGGGCAGGGTCAATGCAGCTAGCTATATGGAGATTTTGGAGCACTTCATGCTTCCATCTGCTGAAAAGCTTTATGGAGATGAAGATTTCATTTTTCAGCACGACCTGGCACCTGCTCACAGTGCCAAAACCACTGGTAAATGGTTTACTGACCATGGTATTACTGTGCTCAATTGGCCTGCCAACTCTCCTGACCTGAATCCCATAGAGAATCTGTGGGATATTGTGAAAAGAAAGTTGAGAGACGCAAGACCCAACACTCTGGATGAGCTTAAGGCCGCTATCGAAGCATCCTGGGCCTCCATAACACCTGAGCAGTGCCACAGGCTGATTGCCTCCATGCCACGCCGCATTGAAGCAGTAATTTCTGCAAAAGGATTCCCGACCAAGTATTGAGTGCATAACTGAACATAATTATTTGAAGTTTGCCTTTTTTTTGGTTTTAAAAACACTTTTCTTTTATTGATCGGATGAAATATGCTAATTTTTTGAGATAGGAATTTTGGGTTTTCATGAGCTGTATGCCAAAATCATCAATATTAAAACAATGAAAGGCTTGAACTACTTCAGTTGTATGTAATGAATCTAAAATATATAAAAGTCTAATGTTTATCAGTACATTACAGAAAATAATGAACTTTATCACAATATGCTTATTTTTTTTAGAAGGACCTGTACTGTAGATTTTTAATAGATTTTAGCATGAAATCCATTAAATCACAGCATTGCATTGCTCAATGCAGTGCAACGCTATGGGCTGTTGATGTACTGCCACTCCTGTCCCACCCCTCATTGACCGAGTTTTTCTGTCCAGTCCGATCAAAACTAATGATCGATCTGACATGTTGGAGCATCGATTTCTAAAATATTTGATCAGTGATTGAGTCTGCTTGAAATAAACTGAGAAAATTGTAATGTATGGCTACCTCTAAAGTGTCAGGCACTGCATTCAATTTAAAAGGAATATTGAGGCTGTCATAGTTATTTTCTTTTAAACAATACTAGTGCCTGGCAGTCCTGCTCATCTTTCTGGTCAGTAGTGTCTAAAACACACCTGAAACAAGCATACAGCTAATCCAGTCAGACTTGAGTCAGTGACATCTGATCTGCATGCTTGTTCAGGGTCCGTGGCTAAAGGTATTAGAGGCAGATAATCAGCATATCAGCCAGGTAATGTGCAATATTTAAAAGGGAATTATCATGTCAGCCTCCATAGGTCTCTCAGTCTGTCCCGCCATTACTGCAACATCCCCGGTTGAAGTTATTCGACCTGCTACGTCGCATAGCTCTTCGGCACTCATTGGGCAGCCTTTAGAGCTTCATTTCCTAGAGTAGTGCCGAATACAAGTGTGTTCCGGCTAGCCTAAGCGCAGTACGGATGTGCCAATCTTCAGATCTACTCAGAAATACAAAGGAGTTCTGAAGGCTGCCTGAGAAGTGCTGAAAACCCAGCCAGTCGCATACCTTCAACCTGGGTGGGTGCAAGAATGATGGGATGGACTGAGGACCAGGAAGGTCCTGTTATCTTAGATCCTTCCCTCTAGTTAGGTATGTATTGAACATCAGGTTTGCTTTAAATATATGAAACCCTACAGTTTTGTAGTTACAATCTACAAAAAAAACCTTAGCTTATTAAAGTCGTCATTAATCACATTTCAACATCCCCAGCTTCTAGTTCCAGAAGTCCTCCGTGCAAAGTTGAGTTAGTGCAGTCTCTTCCTTCTGGTATACTCACTTTGTCTAAAACAGAGTTCCCCAACCCAGTCCTCAAGGCCCACCAACAGTGCATGTTTCTGCTGAGACACTAATTACCTCACCTGTGAATGTTTGTGGTTTTCTGCAAAACATGTACTGTTGGTGGGCCTTGAGGACAGGGTTGGGGAACGCTGGGGGATACACCAATGCAGTTGGCTCACATTCTGGCCCAGTTAAGCAAAATACCTCTTTTTAGTCCTGTATTCATCACATTTATATTCTGCAATTCCATGGTGACACCCTTAACCACTTCAGCCTTCAGTCGTTTTCACTTTATGCTTCCGAGCAATGTTCACCTCCCATTCATTAGCCTATAACTTTATCACTACTTATCACAATGAACTGATCTATGTCTCGTTTTTTCCGCCACCAATTGGGCTTTCTTTGGGGGTACATTTTGCTAAGAGCCACTTTACTGTAAATGCATTTTAACAGGAAGAATAAGGAAAAAACAGAAAAAAATTCATTATTTCTCAGTTTTCGGCCATTATAGTTTTAAAAGAATACATGCCTCCACAATGAAAACTCACGTATTGTATGTGCCCATTTCTCCCGGTTATTACACCGTTTAAATTATGTCCCTATCACAATGTATGGCGACAATATTCTACTTGGAAATAAAAGTGCATTTTTTTCCGTTTTCCATCCATCACTATTTACAAGCTTATAATTAAAAAACATATATAACTATTTCATGTTTACATAGATATTTAAAAAGTTTAGACCCTTAGGTAAATATTTATGTGTTTTGTTTTTTTTTTTTTAATTGTAATTTTTTTTTTTTATTATTATTAAACATTTTATGTGGGTATTTTTGGGAGGGTGGGATGCAAATAAATTTTTTTAGGACATATTGGTCTATTTTTTTATTTTCTTTTGCATTTTTCTGTAGTTAGCTTTTTGGCCACAAGATGGCAGCCATGAGTTTGTTTACAATGACGTCACTCTAAGCATAACACGGACGCTTAGTGACGTCGGGGGAAATAGGAACAAAAAAACCTCAGCTTCCGTGCGAAGCTGACGGTTTTTCTCGGGGGGAGAGCAATCAGTGATCGGGCTCCATAGCCCGATTCACTGATTGCCTGGCTAGCGAACCGCGGGCCGGGAGTGCGATTGGCCGCGGGGGCGCGCACATGGCCTCCTGGTCGTAGCTAGTACGTCCAGGAGGCCAAAGTAGATAAATATGTGCATGTTACTTTTGTATTTGCTCACTCAAATCTGAGCGTTGTGTGCTGTCTGGCACACGTGATTCATACTGGTAAAGGGTTTTCCATGGATTTGTATTGAAACCGACTGATAAGATCACTTTTATTTTTTTACTGACAGAAAGCTGCCATGCAAACAAATTGACTTTTTAGAGGAAGCAGGAAATTTGAGCGCACTTGAGATGTGAACAATTTGTGCGCCGCAATTCACCCTAATGTTAAATATTGGCTACTGGGCGTAACACTGGACGATTTGGGTGCCTGTTAAATTTTTTGTGAAATGCAAATTGGTTTAACAGTTTTAATACTTTTAAATTAATTTTGAAAATTATAATTTTGTAGATAATGTTTTAAAATGAAAAATGCTGCCCATAATTATTCATATCCCTGGCAAATTTTGAATTAGTTACTATAATTTAACCAGCAAGTCATTTTTTGATGGGAAATGTCATAGGTGTCTCTCAAAAGATAAGACGATGTACAAGAGGGATTATTGTGGGGAAAAAAACACATTTCTCAGGTCTTATTTACGTTTGAGCAAAAAGTGTCCAGTCCAAAATTATTCATACCCTTCTCAATAATCAATAGAAAAGCCTCTATTGGCTATTACAACAAACGCTTCCTATAATTGCAGACCAGCTTTTTGCATGTCTCCACAGGTATTTTTGCCCATTCATCTTTAGCAATGAGCTCCAAATATTTCTGGCTGGAGGGTCTTCTTGCCATTACCCTGATCTTTAGCTCCCTCCACAGGATTCTCAATTGGATTGGACAGGGATCCAGCTGAGCCACTCCAAAACAATGTTGTTGTCTGCTAACCATTTCTTCACCACTTTTGCTGTGTGTTTTGGGTCATTGTGCTGAAATGTCCCGTTGGTTCCCAAGGTCAAGCTTCTCTACAGACTGCCTGATGTTGTCGTTGAGAATCCTCATGTATTGCTCATTTTGATGGTGCCGTTTACTGTGATTAGGTTTCCTGATCCATTGGCTGAAAACCACCCCAAAGCATTAGGTTTCCACCACCATGTTTGACAGTGGGCATGGTGTTCTTTGAGTTGAAGGCTTCTCCTTTCTTACACCAAATGAAGGAAACATCATTGTGACCAAACAATTCAATTTTTGATTCATCTGACCATAACACAGAAGACCAGAGGTCATCTTCTTTGTGCAGACGAGCATTTGCAAAGGCCAAGCAAGCTTTTGTGTGCCTTATCTGGAAAAGTGGCGCCCTTCTTGGTCTGCATCAGTGTGCAGTGTCCATTGGATTGTCTGCCTTGAGATATTGCCACCAGCAGAGCCCAGATTCACCAGGATGGCCTTGGTGGGGATCCTCGGATTCTTTTTCACCTCTCTCACTATCCTCCTGGCCAGCACGTGTAACTTTTAGCTTCCGACTACATCCTTTGACATTTTCCAGTGTGGAACAGCTTGTATTTTTTTTAATAATACTTTGCACTGTAGCCCCTGGAACTTGAAAACATTTAGAAAGGGCACTGTAGCCCTTTTCTGACTTGTGAGCAGTCACAATGCACAGCCGCAGGTCCTCATTGAGCTCCTTTGTCTTAGCCATAACTGCCCACAAACCAACTGCAGAGAGCTGCTGTTTTTCACCTGTTGAGTTGATTAAAACAGCTGTTGCCTGTTATAAATCACCTTTTTGCTTCGACAACAGCAACTTCTTAGAGTTGCACCTCACAGAATGTGAGATACCTTGACTCTCAACACAGCAAGCATTATTGGAGATAGACCGTTCTCAGGCGTCTTCAAAGTACAAGGAGTTTATTCAGTAAACAGATATACAGATACAGTTTGTCACATCTTAGCAAAGCAGATTCTTGCGTTGCGTTACAGCTTCGTGATTACCTTCCTGCTGAAGGTAATCAGGTACTCTCATGTCTACCCTATGTTACATCATCTAGACTACCTATTTACAGCATACATCATATCAGAACAGAAATGGATTATATAAAGGTTTAAGCCAGCAGGGACAGGTAGCAAGACAAAGTGCTACTCTATACTCCGGCTGTGGGTTTTATATGAACCAGAAAGAGTTAAATGTGACCTCATCTGAGCTCATCTATGATTGGTTCAGATCCCTTGTGATCTCAGGACACACACCTACTCGATTAATATTCTATAAGATATTTTGCCCTAGATACAAAGAATTTCCATGTTGAATAAACATGGCTTTGTTTACTGTTCTTGTGGTCTCCATGTAGAGGTCAGTGAGACCTGTGGCCTTGCCCACAGAACAGCTTCTTGGTATGTCCTAGTTCTGCTGACAGAACTGTAGATTTTCTCTCTAAGAGAAAATCCCCTTAAAGGGCAGGTCTGCACCCCAAGCCTTTTTGACTAACTCAGTCCAAATAACTGAAACCTACTTAAATTATAACATTGCCAATTAGGGTAATTAGGATTCTTTATAACTTTAGATTTTCCCACAGACTGTGACAGTGTGTGAAGGGTATGAATAATTTTGGAATGGACACTTTTTGCTCCAATGTAAAATAAAAGCAAAGAAATTTTTTTTTCCACAATAATGCCTCATTGTCTTATCTTTTGGGAGACACCTATGTCATTTCCCGCCCAAAAATTACTTGCTGGTTGAATAAAAGCAACTTTAAGTCAAAATTTGCCAGTTATCTTAGAAATGTATTGCTTTTTGTATTTACAGCGAAGAAATGGGGTTTTAGGCGTCAAAAAGGGAGTTTTTGGGGATAGGTGACAGGAAGGGGGATTTTAGCGTTAGGCACTAGGAAGGGGGTCTTAGCGTTAGGCATCAGTAGAGGAAAGGTTCTGTGTGAGCAGAGTTAGGTTTAGTAGTAGTAAAATGTTGGTAATGTTTACCAATGTTTTACTATGCTTATTACGACTGTAAATATTTTTCGTTTTCACTGTTATACACTATATTTTGCAATTTCGGTTTCACCTGGCACCTTTTTTTTTTGTAACTCAGTTTTTATTGAAGAGGTTTTTTTCAAGAAAATTCTTACAAAATCAACAGAAGACAACAATTGTCAACAGAAGAAAGAATTATGTGAAGTCATAATAGGATGTGCAGAATTGGAAGGTTATAGTGCCATATAACAAAAATAGAGAGGTTAGGTCAGGAAACCACTGCAAGAAAAATGACATAACATATCGAGAGGAATAGTCTCTGCTGACTTTGCACTTCATCACTTACAAATCTTTCAGATAAACGCCCTTCTAATTTTAATAAACAAAAACGACAGAACAAAACAGTAACAAGACCTTTGCCTGCATTTAACGACAAGTAATATGTTAACAACCCTCGCCATTCCCCCACCCCAACCAGAGGTGACTTTGATCCAAAAAATTACCCGCCCCATACCATTTACAACACTACTCAAATCTAAGCCCTACCTTCCGATAATGGGTGTTCATAGTTGTGATCCCAAAAATCCCAGACCTTGGAGAATCTGTTTGTTCATCTGCTTGTTTGGTCAAGTGTGTAAGATACGCCATTGTTGTAATGTACCGTATTATCTGTATAACCTCCTGCAAAGTAGGGTGTTCCCTGTCCTTCCAATTAGAGGCTATGCCCACTCGAGCTGCAGTAAGTCCCGTCGCCCTTTTTTTTTTTTTGCCATTATTTTAATATTATTCTATTTCAGATAAAGAAACGATAATAATAACTTAAAATATTTGGCTTTACAATACTTAAAGGACAACTGAAGTGAGAACGATATGGAGACTGGCTGCCATATTTATTACCTTTTAAGCAATACCAGTTGCCTGGCAGTCCTATTGATCCTCTGCCTCTAATACTTTTATCCATACACCCTGAACCAGCATGCAGCAGATCGGGTGTTTCTGACATTATTGTCAGATCTGACAAGATTAGCTGCATGCTAGTTTCTGGTGTGCTTCAGACACTACTGCAGCCAAACAGCTCAGCAGGGCTGCCATACAACTGGTATTGTTTAACAGGAAATAAATATGGCAGCCTCCATATACCTCTCACTTCAGTTGCCCTTTAACCAGTTCACCACTGCAATTTTCAGATTTCGGCGCTTCTCCCTTTCATTCGCCAATAACTTTATAGCTATTTATCACAGCTAAATGATCTATACCTTGTTTTTTTTCACCACCAATTTGGCTTTCTTTGGGTGGTATGTTTTGCTAAGAATTATTTTATGCTGAATGCATTTTAATGGGAATAATAGGAAAAAAAATTGAAAAAATTTTTTTTCTCAATTTTCGCCCATTATAGTTTTAAAAGAATATGTACGAACATAATTAAAAGCAACATATTTTATTTGCCCATTTGTCCTGGTTATTACACCATTTAAATGATGTCCCTATCACAATGTATGACAACAATATCTTATTTGGAAATAAAGGTGTATTATTTTCACGTTAACAGTAATATACCCTCATGACATACATATTAGAAAGTTGAGTCCCTAAGGCAACTATTTATGTAACTTTTTTCTAATGTGTTTTATCTTGGTAACTAAGGGAAAGGAGGTAAAAGGGTTAATAAATGGGTATTTTTTGTAATGGGCTGTGTCTGGGATGAGTATGTAGGTGTAGTTTTACTATTTGGCCACTAGATGTCCCCTCACTTTATTTTAATTGTATTTGTTTTACTGCATACATGTGTATGTAAAGAGTGTATGGCTTTCACTTTCAGTTTGAACAATTCTCATCTCATTGATGCCGGTTTCATTGATCACAGCGAACGGGCGCCAACTTGAACGTGGGCAGGAGTGCGCGCAGCGGCGATACATATATTTATGCTCCTGGAGCTAAGATGAAGTCTCCGGGAGCGTAGATATACTGTAGGGTTTACATTAATTGTTTAAAATCATTAAAAATGGCTTTAGAATCAATTGCCAATTTCAACCTATATTATGCAGAGCAATCCTGACCACGGTCACTTGCTGAGGGATGGTGTGCAAATCGGGCAAGCGCCTGGGCAGTGGAGCCCGACTCTGGCGACCCAGAAGGGGTGTGCTATAGATGAGAAAGGATGGAGAAACAGGAGAATGGACGGGGGAGGGGGGGGGAGCAGTGGAAATCAGGACAGCTCGCTATACATGCCGGCTCCAGTAGCGCTTTTTGTTTTATTTGCAGGTCTTACAACACCAATACAGGAGTACTTTAAAGCAGTAGTATTAGCCATACTATGCCCTGGGAAAAAAAATCACATATAAGTAGATAAATACTTGATCTACTTACATAACACATGTATTGTACTGTCCACGTTTTGATTTCAGTGCATTTTATATAGTAAATGAAGAGAATTCTGTTCCTGGTGGGAACCATGTCTTTGCCTACAGTGTAGGCTAAATCATGATGTAATTTCTGCCCTTTACTTTTTTTCTTTTCTCCTCCAATCGCTGAGTCACCTCAGCCTTGCTTGTAAACACAAGTGAAGCAGCTAGGCAGGGAAATAAATGGAAGAGGAGGAATATATTATAGATATAAAGAACCCCCAGCATACAACTGTTTGGCACTGACTACTAAAGGGCCAGTGCTCCTTAAGTATGTGATAACTCCAAATCATAACAGTAGAAAAAGTTTTGAATGCAGAATTAGCATCTTTATCACTTAATACACTCAGAGCAGTTGCTGTTGAAATTTGATTTTTATGGTGACAATCCCGCTTTAAATTTGCATCTCATTGCCCAACCTCTAGGGATGATTTGAGTCTTTGCAAGTATGGAAGATAACACAGTTTTGTTTTTCAGGGGGATGCTGGAGGACCGTTAGCATGCAGAGAGCCATCTGGACGATGGTTTCTAGCTGGAATAACTAGCTGGGGCTATGGCTGTGCAAGGCCCTATTTTCCAGGCGTTTATACCAGGATAACATCTGTTCGCATGTGGATTGGACAGACATTACGTTTATGAAAGCTCCAACTCAGGAAGTAGCAGAATCAGAGGGACAAATGGCAAAACAACAAAAATTGTCAACAGGATGGGACTCAACTGATGAACTTAGAGCATGGAATGATCACAAGAGACTGTACTGCCCCGTTCATTTGTTTGTATTCTTTTGAAGCTGGAAATTTAGACTATTTTGTATAAATAAAAGATGATTTGTTGTTCTGAGCATACTATGAAGAAGCAGTGTAAGACACATGATTGGTGGCCTGCTCCCTGTGGACATGCATTATAAATACACTATAATAAAAAGTATTTAAACTGGTTCAATATAAAATAGAAGCAGAAGGATAGAATTACAGTGCCAAAACCTGTATGAGTAACAAGGCTTCTAAACCCCAGCCTTTAAATAAGTTAAGTGTAAGTTACGAGTAGGACTTATCAATCCAAAATGAAAAGGCTGACATATTAAATATTATATTAAAAACAAATGAATTTCAGTGGCAATGTACAATTTCTGCCATGTATTTTACATACCATAGGCATCTCTTTAACTCCTAGAAAATGGATACACACGGAGTTAGCTTGTACCATTTTGTGAACAGAAGCAATATTTCTAAAATGGTATTAAATGCAAACTCAAAGGCATTCAGTACTCTTTGCCTTCCTTATTTTATCCATTCAGTTCCGTGTAAGGTAATGTCCTGTTTGTGCATGTCAGTCTGACAAGACAGATTTAACCTGTTTGCATTGTGCTTTCATGCAGCGATCATCACACCATCGCCACTTAACTCAGCTGTTTCATGACTGTGCTGTGTTCCGTGCATTGGGCAGGAGCCAGTTTCAATGGCTGTGAGCCAATCCCAATCTAAAACTGAAAAATACTGCGTAACCTTGTACCTCTAAATATGTTTATTTTGACACAACTATTTCCATTTTAGCTCAAGAAATGTAATGTGTAATTCCACTTTAATTTACAGAAATTATAGAATGACCCAAGAAATATAGTCCACTTCTACAAACCCAGACTGCAATTTCCTGTAACACCACCACTAAGGGAATAATAATCATAGTCCATGAGATTCACATAATTCCAAGTTTATGCAGCAATAGGCAACATTTTATGCAAATATACGCAGCTTTGAAGTGAATTAATCAAATCCCACCATGGCTTCATTTGATTGGACCATTTTCAAACTGCCTAAATTTGCATACTTATTTCGATCTCCTTGACCATCCTTACCAGGGATGCCCTGTGGTGTAACATCCACACACACATCGCAATGGAAGCTGGAGAATGGACACCTGGCTCTGCAACAACTGTTCTGCATTAAACAGAGGAGAATAAAACACAAAGCATCTAGATGTTGTAAGTCATGGTGTAATTTCATGTTAAAATGAAATCCTACTTTACAAAAAAGTTAATTTAAGAGAAACAAGAAGGCGACACACAATATCATTTTGAATCTGTGACTGGGTTGCAGTAACTGTGCATGTGAAATGTTTTGTATGGTAAACAATGTAATGCCTACTGATTAAACAACTTTTTCACAAAAGCCTCATTTGTTAAAGTAGCTAGTTATAGAACTGAAATGCAGGAAGTTTCTCATATGCAGTAGAATCTCTTTATAGTAAATGCCAAGGGAACGGGCAAAGTACTTTACTTTATCAGAAATTGTCATACTCAAGCACATGGAGTATATTACAGTACCGTATCTTAATTCAGTCAATCGTTGGGGGTCATTTTTTTCATTGCTTCAGCAAGGCAAGTGAGCAGACTGTGTCTAAGCTAGATCAGAATGCACAGTGCTCAAAATGCAGGGATTTGCATGCAATAATCATGCAACACCTTGCAGAGGAAGCATAGGTCTCACCAGTTAATGCAGGTACAGTACTGATAGTGTGCTCCTCTGTGCTGCCTAGATGAAACTGTAGCGTTGCAGCCATGCACAAGCAAGTCAGAGATGATAGGCAATTTCCTCAGTAATCAGGCAGCAGCTTACACAGGAAGCATAGGTCTCACTGGCTGGTGATTTTAAGGTAATCCACTCAGGCCAAGAGCAGTGTGAAGATCGCAAGCAGACTACAAGTGGCTGCCAGCCCGCCCACCAACCACAGCTCTTGGCTCTCAGACTGATGTATAATGCATGTGCCAGCTAACTTTCCACTATAGCTGGATTCAGAATACCACTAGGGCCAAAAACAGGTTTACCATGCCAAGTGTTACTCCCATATACTTATATTGGAGTTTGGCCAGGACCTAGGCATTTGAGTTTACTATACCCGAAGTTTTGCTAGATCAGAGTTTACTATAATGAGATTTTACTATTGCTCATTTTGAAGATAATCTTAAACATTTCTACGATATTCTGCACACTCGGAAATTAGATCCAAATGGAAACCCAAGTCAGTTTGCTTAAATGAATACAGCATGACACCATCCTATATAAAGAAGACAAATTCTGGAGAATACATACAGCCTAGAGATGCTCTCAGACATAATCGGGACAATCCACGTGAAAGTTCAAAAATTCTGTCCAGTTATAAACCTGCACAAGGGATTCCCAATGAGGGAACACTAACCATAACTGCCACTTGAAAATTAAATGCATTCTTTCAGCATCCTTAGCAGCAGATTGCCAATGGCATAGCCATTAGGTTTCCCATTCCTATTTATTTACTGCAAGTGTCTGCTCCATTTATTATGGATATAGTAGACTGACATGGCTTTTTCATTCCTAGCAGCAGCAGAGAGGATAACTCCCCATGGTGGTGGTGGTGGTAAGTGCAGGCTTTTGTTGCATGTAGATGTCCTGGATCATGTCACATCTTTGCACGTTCTCTCTGTAGTCTGGAATTGTAGGCTTTAGACACAGTATTAAAGGCATCCATGTATCTGTCCATACACATGGCAATACATTTCTGTGAAAAAAACAACAACAAATATCATCTTGTAGCAGCTAGATTGCCAAAAAAAATCTTGGAAATACACAGGCATATTTGCAATTTTCACATTCCTTGCCAAGCCATTAACCCTCCTGGCGGTTTGCTAAAAATCCGCCAGGGTGCAGCAAATCCGTTGAAATGTTTTTATTTTTCATGTAGCGAGACCAGGTCTCAGATCAGGATATCCCGTTCAAAGAACGGGATCTCCTGGAGGGCTTCCCCCGTCACCGACGTAATCGACGTCAAAGGGGACTCCGATCCACCCCACAGCGCTGCCTGGCACTGATTGGCCAGGCAGCGCAGGGGGTCTGGGGGGGCGGCCGCGGCGCGACGAATAGGCGGGTAGCGGCGGCGATCGCATTGCACACGCAGCTAGCAAAGTGCTAGCTGCGTGTAGCAAAAAAATTATGCAAATCGGCCCAGCGGTGCCTGAGCGGTGCCTTCCGCCGGCATAGCCCTACCGCCAGGAAGGTTAAATGTAATAGGATTTTCTCATAATTCCTAGCAGTGTTTTGTGATAGACCAAAAAAAAAATGTAGTAATGGGCTCCTGCAAGGGTCAGTACTATAGCCAATCCTTTTCAGTTCACTTATTAATTGACTAGTGGATAAAATACAATAGCAGGATAGTGACCTATTACAACAGGATCTCGACAACATGGTCATATGTGCAGGGATATAGCAGATAAAATTTAATGTTGATAAAATGTAAAGGCATGCACCTTTGACATACCAATGGTATAGCATCATATGAAATAAATGCCATACAGCTGGGAACATCAGACTTGGAGGACTTGGGAATACGGTTTCCTAATAAAGCATAGGGACAGTTCACAAGGGGGTTAGGAGCTGGTTGCATTTGAGGTTGAATGTTGGCATGGTGTGTGGTGTAATACAGCTGGCTGCATGGGTACTATCTGTCAGGAACCGGCCCGCGGCACGCCTGCGTATATGGTTCCTGACTGCGGGTTTGACCAGATCAAGCGGGGGAACAGCCTTATTCAAGCTACAAACAAGGCTGTGCCCCCTAAAAAGCTCCTTACTGCCACCACTAGCGGTTTTCTAGACACGTCCACTCGGCTGTCGAATGCTCAGCACGCAATCCGCGTTTTCGTATTCGGGTCAGCTTTGCGCTTTAGGCCGAATACGGGAACGCCACACGCACAGTTGCAATCTTACACTGTAGTGAAGCAAAACCACTAACAGTCGTTCCGAACGATACTGTTAGCTACTCTGCTGTCGAGCTACTCGCACTGGCGTTTTCGTACATTGGGTCAGCTGCGCGCTTTAGGCCAACGTATGACAAACGCCCCCACACACAATGCAATTACAATCTCATACGGTAGGGTTACTCAAACGTACAATTAGGCATGGATTTATACACAGTTGCACTTCAGTCTCTTCTAGGCTATGAGTGTTGGTTTAGTACAGCAGAAGTCAAACTTATTTAAATAGCGATTTAATATTCCAGGAAAACGTGGAACAATGCAGAACTTAATATATACAAAAGATGTACAAAAAAACAAAGTAAAAAAGTTACAAAGATAAAAGTTACAAAAATACACACAAGGATATTTGCATAAAATAAAAATGGGATATAAAGTTACCGCGTAGGTTAGAACGTGATTTGGCGGGAGAACGCCGTTCCGATTCGCTCGGGATCACTTTAGCTATGCGCTACCTCCAAGAGACGATTGTTTCTAGGCATCTGGCTCTGCTTTTTATACTGTGAGATACGCCCGGAGGCTGCAACTTACTTGGGGAGGGGAGGAACTAGTTTTAAAAGTGTATTTCGCAGCAGATCAAAGGTGGGGGACTTGACTGCTCTTGGCATAATAAGCCATTTCCTGGCCAGAGGCAGTTTCTTGCCCCAAGATTAACGCAATTTCCCCGTTTGTGACATCACGGTCTGCCGAGCCACTTGTCACATCTGGGCTAGGTGTGACATGTGAATTTCAAGGTTTTTCCTGTCTCAGTTTTCAGGTCAACAAAAAGGACTTCCCCCACGCCAGGTGACCATTGATGAAGGCTTCCTCAACCTTCCAGCAGGCCTGTCATATGTAAATGTCAAACATTCCTGTCCCCTTTGAACTTGGCAGACTCACTTAGTCGGATATTGTTTTGACCAACAGGCAGCCGTCTATATTAATACAAAAGATCAAAGCAATGCCCCACATTTGCAGGGTGGCAGACAAAAGGGAACCTAATTACCTGTTTCTGGCTGTCCAGAGGAACTGTATGCTAATGTCGGTCTATTGACACACACACACACACACACACACACACACACACAATTACATTAACTGTTTCCTGGGGCCAGGTGGCAGACTAGCTTTTAGCAGACATAGTAGACAGAAAAATGACAGAAATATGTTCCTGTATTCCCTAACATCATCAGCACCCCAATATATCACCACACCTCCCCTCTTTAGAATGGGGCAAGGCAGATGATCTTCCCAGATTATCCTGCCAGCGCCTACATTGTTGGTTCTGCTTGACGGGACAGCCCATCAGCATTCCCATGATTGCTCCCCTTCCTATGTTGAATAGTGAAGCTATATTGTTGGAGAACTAAGCTCCATCTCAGCAATTTGCCATTGTCACCAGAAACCCGATGTAACCAACTAAGAGGGTTGTGGTTGGTTACGACTGTGAATACGCGACCGTAGAGATAGTGCTGCAGCTTTTGTAGGGCCCATACAATTGCCAAGCACTCCTTCTCTATGGTGGCGTAAGCTACCTCCCGGGGTAGCAGCTTCCGACTTAAGTACAGAATCGGATGTTCTTCCCCAGTTTGGTTTACCTGGCTTAACACAGCACCTAGGCCAAAGGCTGAGGCGTCCGTCTGGACTACAAACCGTCGGCTGAAGTCTGGCGCTTGCAACACGGGAGGGCTGGCTAGGGCCCTCTTCAGAGCTGTGAATGACTGTTCACATTCTGGTGTCCAGAGAATCTGCTTGGGCAGCTTCTTTTTTGTGAGGTCTGTCAATGGCTTGGCGAGGGCACTGTAGTTGGGGACGAACTTTCAATAGTACCCAGCAGTCCCTAAGAAGGACTAAATCTGCTTCTTCATTTGGGGGGTGGGCCAGGACACAATGGCA
Source organism: Hyperolius riggenbachi (assembly GCF_040937935.1). NCBI lineage: Eukaryota > Metazoa > Chordata > Amphibia > Anura > Hyperoliidae > Hyperolius > Hyperolius riggenbachi. The sequence continues at coordinate 294,342,124 of NC_090646.1, read as the reverse complement.
TCTACCTTCCCAGTATCTGGACGAAGCTCTCCCCCCCACCACCACATGTCCCAGGTACTGTACCTGTTTCATACCTATCTGACACTTGCTAGGCTTGACTGTTAGTCCTGCTGCAGTGATGCGCCCCAAAACCTGTGACAGCTGCTCTAAGTGGTCGTTCCAGTTGGCGCTAAACACGGCGATGTCATCTAGGTAGGCGACAGCGCAGTGTTCCAAACCTTCCAGGAGACCATTTACAACCCTTTGAAAGGTGGCCGTGGCGTTTTTCACTCCAAAAGGCATTACATTAAATTTAAACAGACCTGAGGGGGTGATGTAGGCAAACCTCTCCCGTGCCTCAGCTGTTAGAGGGACCTGCCAGTATCCCCGACTCAAATCCACGATTGTTAGATATTGCGCGCCAACTAGCTTATCTAACAATTCGTCGACCCTCGGCATTGGGTAAGCATCTGACGCAGTTATCAAATTTAGTTTTCGATAATCTACACAGAACCGAGTGGTCTGGTCCCATTTGGGTACTAGCACTACAGGTGATGCCCATGCGCTGTGCGAGCGTTGGATCACCCCTAGCGACAGCATTTCTTCAATCTCCTTGCTGATGTGGGCCTGAACCTCAGGGGAGACTCTATATGCTGACTGTCTAACCGGCTTGTTATTTCCGGTGTCAACATGGTGTACAGCCAGGCTGGTCAGACCAGGGCGGGCTGTAAAGGTACCACGGTAAAGGGTCAGCACATCAGATAGCCCAGCCTGCTGCTCTGCTGTCAACTCCGGATTGATCTGCACCTCAGTAACAGAGTCGGTTTCCTGGGTGGAGGCCAGGATGTCAACCAGGGCCTCTGCTTCACCGTCCGGTAGTAAACTGCAGACAGGGAGAGCGCAAGCGGTTCTATCATGATGTTCCTTTAACATATTGACATGGTACATTTTCAGCTGCTTACCTCGGTCATCCAGTACGACCACATAGGTCACATCACTAATCTTCCTATGTATGGTATAGGGCCCATCCCAAGCGGCCTGCAGCTTATTCTGTCGCATCGGGTTTAGGACCCATACCTTGCGACCTACCTCATAAACGCTCTCCCTAGCCCGTGGTCATACCACTGCTTCTGGGTGGCCTGGGCTTGAGTAAGATTCTCTCGCACCAACCCCACCAGGGTGTCCATCCTTTCCCGGAACTTTAGAACGTAATCCACTATGGAGAACCCGGGACCCATATCCTGCCCCTCTCAGACCTCTCGAATGAGATTGAGGGGTCCGCGTACCCTCCTCCCATATAATAGCTCAAAGGGCGAGAACCCGGTGGATGCCTGGGGCACCTCACGATAAGCAAACCGTAAGTAGGGCAGGTATCGCTCCCAGTCTCTCCCTTGCGATTCAAAAAACACCCTTGGCATCTGTTTCAGAGTACCATTGAACCGCTCACATAACCCATTTGTCTGGGGGTGGTAGGGGCTGGCCAGGATGTGTTCTACCTGCATTTGCTTACAGAGGCATTCCATTAGGCGCGACATGAATTGCGGGCCGTGATCGGTGAGCATTTAGCGGGGAAAACCGACCCGTGAGAAAATGCGCACCAATGCGTCCACAACCTTGTCTACCCGTATGGAGCTCAGGGCTACAGCTTCAGGGTAGCGAGTGGCATAATCTACCACCGTAAGAATGAAACATTTCCCTGTGCTGCTGGGTATTGCTAGAGGCCCAATTATGTCAACAGCAACCCTTTGGAAGGGCTCCTCTATTATGGGTAAGGGCCTCAGTGGGGCTTTGTCTGTGTCACCTGCTTTGCCGACCCGCTGACATGCGACACAAGACCGGCAAAAATCGGCAATATCTGTCCCCATTTGGGGCCAATAAAAATTGTGGGCAAGACGGGGATTTGGTCTTGCGGATCCCCAAGTGACCCGCCAGGGGCACCTCATGTGCTATCCTTAATAGCTGCTCCCTGTACCTGTGGGGAACAATCAACTGCCGGTCTGCCTCCTCCACTTCAGACGGCTCAGAGGGAATAACCTCTCTGTACAGTCTGCCTTGCTCCCAGTACACCCTCACTCTGCTGCCCTCAACCGGTGCCCTGTCCGCCAGACCCCTGAGCTCTTCCAGGCTGCTATCAAGTCGTACAGCCTTGGAGAACTCAGCGCTGTCGGCCACAGGCACCAGGGAGGTGGCAAACTGAGAGGCCTCTGGGTCCTCAGAGCCAGGCTCTGAAGTGGAAGAGCCCGACCTAGTGACATCAGCCCCTTCAGTGGACAATTCGTCTGCTGCAGCCTGGTGAGCACTGCAGGTCACCACTGCAGCTGACGGAGTGTTCACTGCACACGTCATTATGCAACACATCACATATTACATCCACATTATCTGCATTCATGGTAACCACGTGTCCCCCTCCAGGCCTGGGCACTGGAGACTCACTAGGGCTGGCTCCTAGTACACAGTCCGTAACCCCTGGGGCCTCACCAGCACTCCCCACTTGCAAAGCATTATCAGACTGTACCTTGCAAGAGTCCTGAACTTCTGCTGGGGATGCAGGCTCCACGGGGTTTGGAGTAGGCTCATATCGGGCCACTAACCGTCCCAGGTCAGTACCCAACAAAACATTTGTGGGGATGGCATCCGTTACCCCCACTTCTTTCATTCCGCTGCCGGCCCCCCAATCCAGGTGGACCAAGGCGGTGGGTATGGTGGGGGCAACACCCCCAACTCTGACAGCCATAGTCTTGCCAGGAATGTACTCCTCGGGGTTCACAAGCTGGGGGTGCATTAGAGTCACCTTTGCTCCAGGGTCTCTTAGACCGGTGGTAACCGTATCCCCAACCGTGACAGGTTGCAGATTCTCTGCATAGCTACCTGCATTCCTGGTGGCACACAATGCATTCCGGGCTCCGCCAGAGTTTGGGGCTTCCTTCTTTTCTGGGCAAGTAGCACTGATGTGACCCGGTTTGTTACAGGCAAAACATTTCCGAGTGTCAACGGTGGTTGTAGTCCTCCGAAAATCAGATGCTCGATTGGACGTGTAGGCATCAGCAACTTTTGCGGCCTCATCCACGGTCTTCGGCTCTCGGTCCCATACAAACTGCCGGACCTCAACAGGACAAGTGTGGAGGAACTGGTCTTTTATTATCAGTTCCTGCAGGGCATCAAAGGTTTCAACAGCCAGTCCTTTTACCCACTGCTGGAAGGCAGTGCGCAGGTTGCACGCATGATCCAGGTAACTGTCATTAGGACCTCGCTGCACTGTCCTGAAACGATTTCGATACACCTCTGGCCTGAGGTGGTATCGCGCAATGATGGCTTTCTTAATTGCCTCAGTCTGTTTCTTCCTCCTGGGCCTTGCCTCTCAGCCCTGGTGTGAGGTATCTTGCCCCCTGCTCATGAGGCACCCCATACTGCCGACAAGTCCTTTCAAACCCCTGTAGGAAAGTGTCTATGTCAGAGTCCTTGTCCATAGCAGGGAACTTATCCAGGGGGATTCTGTGGACTCGCTCACCTTCGCGTTCTGCGGGTCCAGCAGACCGGTTCTGCTGCTGAAGTTTAGCCAGCTCCAGCTGGTGTCGTCGTTCAGCACTTTCCCTCTCGGCCTGGAGTCGCTGTGCCGCTTGTTCCCTCTCGGCCTGGAGTCGCTGTGCCGCTTGTTCCTTCTCTGCCTGTCGGTGCAGTAGGATCAGCTTTAGGCGCAGTTCAGGATCAGCCGAGTTTAGTAGCTGTAGATCAGCTTCCAGAGATGTCATCTCCGTGTTCGGTGGATCATCCAGGACATCGTTTCCACTCGCATTCTGTGGCGGGAGCGATTCCTCCTCTGGCATGTCGTGAGCTGCATCCGCTGGTGTTGGAGCACGGGCTTTCTCTGCCTCATACTCCTCGAGGGCACGAACCAACTGCTCCTTAGTCTGGCCGTTCCCCGTCTCGATGCCTCTGTGCTCACACAGGTTGAGTAGCATCTCTTTGTTTTGCCTTGCATAGCTGGATGCTTTCTGAACCACTGTGTTGCAAAATAAAAAGAAAAAGGGGGGGGGGGGGGGGGGAAGGGAAGCAAAATGCCAAGTGTGTATCCTTGAACAAAAAAAAAAAAAAAAAAAAAAAGTATATAGATTCTGCACTGAGTAGACTTCTGTAGGCTAGTTGCTTCTAGCAAGCTTTCAGCCTTTAGTACTCAGAATAGTGAGCTAAACTGCGTACTAATGTGCTAAACGTTCCCACCACTGCCAGCCAATTATGTCAGGAACCGGCCCGCGGCACGCATGCGTATACGGTTCCCGACTGCCCGGGTATGGATGTAAACAGACGGTAAGGGGGGCGTATGATAACGCAAGATCTAGGGTTATGTTGACGAGTAGACGTCACGTGGATGCGGGTGGAAGAAGGCGGCGCGAAAGGCCGGAGAAGTTTAAACAGTCACGCCTGAAGGTGATTGTCTGACAGAGGGATAACAGCGCGAAGGTGCTTCTGGGGAATGTGGTGAGAGTAACAATTACGGGGACTTTGCCGATTGATGCATGAATTATAAAGTAACTATGATAATGATGATTTTGAGAAAATGTGAGGAAGGATATGAGTATGCTGGAAATAGAATATGATTTTACTAATTTTAATGTACAGGATCATTGAGATATAAGGCGTCTCTCTGCCGCTGTTAGCCACAACCCCTGATGAGTCATTTGACAAAACCGGTAGAGCGGAGCTACAGGCAAAGCAGGAAGAGACGTCATGCAACACATGTGAACTGATATTTTGATATGCGCATTGTATTTGGACAACTTTGTAAGTGCACTACTTTTTATATCTTCCTTTAGTAAATGGTTTTACGCTATATTCGGCTTGTTTGGAGCATTTTATTAGGTGAAGAAAAATAGGCAGCCACTGCCCACCAGAGTAACATCAAGCGATATCTGCTGGTCTTACACTATGCGTATGTTTTTTGAGGGTTTTTTACTGCGAGATGCTGAGGAAGGAGAAATACCTGAAGTGATTGGCGTTAATTAATTTGAGCCTTATTAGCTGTCTGTGATTGGTCAGGTGAGCGTATAGAATTACTCTAAAGGTGACGGAGGAGTGTAAAACACGTTTGAAGTGGCACAGCACTGGAATAAAGTGTGGTGGATGGATACAAATGAGTTAGAGTAAAACAGGAGTTCACTATATTTTGTTCTCTTTATATGTGAGGTTTCTGGTCTTGGAAGAAGAATTGAGGATTAAATCAAAGAACAGAGACTGTATTTGGATGGACTGATTAGAGGATCACATTCAGGGTATCTGTATGCAGTGGAGCGCTTATGCGGTTTGGTGTAATATCATTAAAGGTGACAGTATATGCCTGCTCCCCCCGTTTCTCTAGCTTTATTCAGCTCTGGTATCCTTTAAATGGAAGATCCCATGTTCATATAAGTCATAATGCATCCACCCTATTCTAAAAATAACACCCTTATCTTTAAAACGAGTGTATAATCTTTCCATTTACTGTGACTCCACATATCTAGATCACATTCCAACAATATATGGTGCATTCAACTTTTGCTTCTTAAAAGCTCGTAAGATTACATAAAACAGAAAGAAAAAAAACAAACACGATTGTAGCTATTGTAAACTTGTGGGATATCGGTCCGGGATATGGCCCAATTGGGGTGGGTACAGCATAAATCATTTACATTGGGATGACATGAATTAATAAAAGTAATGCTTCCATCAGCACCTGCAAATAGAGTCTATCCAACCAAACTTGCAGGTGTGCCTGATGCAGCTGTTAATCTCATGACAAGATCTGCTTCCTCAAAGTACAATAACAAAGTATGATAAATAAATACCCCATAAAGCAGTAGAATGATTAATTAGTACAGTAGGTGTTGTCTGGTAATCATTAGGGAAACCAGCTGACTTTCTTTATTAACTACTTTGGCCTCCTGGACGTACTAGCTACGCCCAGGAGGCCATGTGCGCGTCCGCGCGCTCCCGGCCGCGGTTCGTTAGCCTGGCAATCAGTGAATCGGGCTATGGTGCCCGATCACCGATTCCTCTCCCCCGCGGAAAAAGCGACAGCTTCTCTCGGAAGCTTCGCTTTTTCTTGCTGTAACGTACCCCATGCGTCGCTCTAAGTGTGTGTTACGCTTAGAGTGACGTCATGTAAAAAAACTCATGGCCGCCATCTTGTGGCCAAAAAGTAAAACTACAACTAAAAGTGAAAAAAATAAAACTCCAGACACATTTACATTATAAAACTATGGTTTACATCCCACCTTCCCAAAAATACCCAAATAAAATGTTTAATACAAAAAAAAACAAAAAACATTACAATAAAAAAAAAAAAAAACATGTAAATATTTACCTATGGGTCTAAACTTTTTAAATATCAATGTAAAGATGAAATATTTCTATTTTTTTTTATGTTAACCGGTTCAGCGCCGCAGTGCCGAAAATCTCATGCATCCGAGCAACGTTCACCTCCCATTCATTCGCCTATAACTTTATTGCTACTTATCACAATGAATTGATCTATATCTTGTTTTTTCCGCCACCAATTAGGCTTTCTTTGGGGGGTACATTTTGCTAAGAGCCACTTTACTGTAAATGCATTTTAACAGGAAGAATAAGAAAAAAACGGAAAAAATTCATTCTTTTTCAGTTTTTGGCCATTATAGTTTGAAATTAATATACGCTACCGTAATTAAAACGCATGTATTTTATTTGCCCATATGTCCCGGTTCTTACACCGTTTAAACGATGTCCCTATCACAATTTATGGTGCCGATATTTCATTTAGAAATAAAGGTGCATTTTTTCAATTTGCGTCCATCCCTATTTATAAGCTTATAATTTTAAATAATATAATAACATATTCTCTTGTCATGCATAATTAAAAAGTTCAGACCCTTGGGTAACTATTTATGTTTTTGTTTTTGTTTTAATTGTATTTTTTTTTTTTAAATAAAAAAAGTGTATGTGGGTAATTTTTGGTGTGCGCGGGAAACTGCTAATTTTAAATGTAAAATTATATATTTTTTTTATCAAAAATGTATGTGGGTGCAGTTTACTATTTGGCCACAAGATGGCCACAGTGAAAAAAGTCCTGGATGCGAACGATCTCGCATCCAGGAACTAAAATGCTGGGGAAAAGTTTCCTGGGGGCAGAAATACCGCGCTCTCTGGAGAGAAAGCGTCGGTATTTCTGCGGGGAAGCTAGATCGGTGAATGGGAATTATATTCCCATTCACTGATCGGGGGCTAGCGGCGGGTGCGCGCGCGGGCGCGCGCCCCACGCAGGGAAAACAGCAGTGCCTATCTGGACGAGGAAACTCGTCCAGATAGGCCGAACTGGTTAAACTTGTAAATAGTGATAGATGCAAAACGGAAAAAATGCACCTTTATTTCCAAATAAAATCTTGTCGCCATACATTGTGATAGGGACATAATTTTAACGGTGTAATTACCGGGACATATGGGCAAATACAATACATGAGTTTTAATTATGGAGGCATGTATTATTTTAAAACTATAATGGCTGAAAACTGAAAAATAATGAATTTTTTCCGTTTTTTTTTTTTTATTCTTCCTGTTAAAATGCATTTACAGTAAAGTGGCTCTTAGCAAAATGTACCCCCCAAAGAAAGCCTAATTGGTGTTGGAAAAAACAAGATATAGATCAGTTCATTGTGATAAGTAGTGATAAAGTTATAGGCTAATGAATGGAAGGTGAAAATTGCTCAGATGCATAAAGTGAAAACGACTGAAGGCTGAAGTGGTTAATATACCAGTATCATTGTTCTGAAAGCATAGCTATGCTGGGCACTGTAACACAGATGTCCATGCCTACCAGCTGCTGACGGTCAAACAAGCACAGACCAGAGCAGGATTATCCACCAGGCAACCTAGGCAGGTGCTCCTGGTGGGTGTCAAGGGGCCCACCTGCCACCTTCTTTGACCTCTCTCCACTTCAGCTTACCAAAAGGACCACAAGAAAGGCACTAATCTACTACCTTGCCTAGGGCCCCATTACACCTTAATTTATCTTTGGCACAGACCATGTATATCTGCAGGCTTCATGTGAGAGAAAGAGTGTTTTTTTGCCCTGCCATTTGTGTTCCTCACAAGCAAGTACCTTTTTTTTCTTTTACATAACTGGTACAACAACACAAGGGGATTTTTCTGGTGTGTTTTTTTTCCAACTTACCGATGTAACTGCATCTTTAAGACCACTGGCCCTGTGGGCAACCCAGGTAATTTTACTCTGATGTTATTTGTATCCATCCAAATGTTTATTCCATTGTGCATGTGCTTATTGTCTGTGTAGGATGATGTATAGGATAGTGTAATGGTTAAGGGTTCTGCCACTGACACAGATGACCTGGCTTCAAATTTCGGCTCTTCCTATTCAGTAAGCAAGCACCTATTCAGTAAGGAGTTCTTTGGGGCGAGACTCCCTAACAGGGCTGTGGAGTCGGAGTAATTTTGGGTGCCTGGAGTCGGAGTCGGGAAAAAAAATGCACCGACTCCGACTCCTAATGAATTTAAACTGTAATTAATATAACAAATATGATAACATGTTCTATTTCTCAGATAATAGTCGTCATAAATAATTTATACATACAGTAATAGCTGTGCTTAGTCCACAAAAATGAAATAAACCAATAAAAATGAGTTACTTGTGCTGCTTCAATAAAGCAGTCCCCGTATTTTTAAAGTCAGATATACACCTCTGATTGTGACTGTATATATGATGTGTACACAGGAATCTCATATATACGAAATAACATCTATGCTGTAAGTATAAAGCCTGATGTGTAGCCGTGTCACTAAAAGAGATGGTAAATGAGATGGAAATAATTCTGCGTCGATTCTGATTTATGCACTCTCTTTGCTCATGAAATCAAATTATTTGATATGTTGTTAAAATTTGGTTTGGTGACTACGAATTAAATGGTACCTGAGACGGATGAAAAGAAAAGTTTTATACATACCTGGGGCTTCCTCCAGCCCCCTTCAGGCTAATCAGTCCCTCGCTGCCCACCTCCACCACCTGGATCTTCTGCTATGAGTCCTGGTAATTCAGCCAGTAAGCGCAGTCCGGCCGCATGCCGCTTCCACAGCCAGGAGCGTTCTGCACCTGCGCAATAGTTCTGCGCAGGTGTAGTACGCTCCCGGCGGCGGATAGTGTGCATGCGCACTATGCCAGACTGGCTCAAGTACCTGGACTCATAGCAGAAGATCCAGGTGGTGGAGGAGGACAGCGAGGGATTGATTAGCCTGAAGGGGGCTGGAGGAAGACCCAGGTATGTATAAAACTTTAATTTCATCTGTCTCAGGTTTACTTTGTTACACAGTAGTACTATACTCTACATATGCACTCTCCACAGAGCTGCAGGGAATCCACAGAGAATGTTGTGCACATTGAACAATTAGGTGTTGTCTATCACCCATAAACCTGGTTCAGATTGTGCATGAAGAATGTGTAATAACTCCTTATTCCCCTGCAGAGTACCTGCACATCACTCTTACATGTACCCACAGCTACATTGCCTAGGGCCTGATAGATGTTCTTTGTTTCGGCCTGTACCTTTTTCAAGTACTCTTACCAAGGACTAGTTTTCGGCTGCTTACCTACTAAGACGTTACAGGCGCACGTTAGTGCAGCCTGTAACGCTCCCCAACGCACAGCAATGTAACACAAGTGGGCTGTTCACACAGCCCACGTTGCGTTACATGTAACGCTGCACGTTCTTAAAGTGCAGCATGCTATGGCGTTAGAGCGGCTTAAGCCGCGTTAGACTGTCTGCACATGCGCAGTCATGTTGGGGAGGAGCAGAGAGCGGCCAGGCACATGGCTAATTAATATTCACTGCACGTCGTGACGTGCAGTGTTTACTTCCTGGAGCGGCCGCTCTGTGCGGTGATTGGCCGGCGGGACCACGTGATGCCGCATGCGCACAAGAGTACGCATCACGGACGCCAGAGTGAGCTGCACAACGCGGCTCACTCTGACGTCCACAACGAAGAGCTCCAGGCGTCGCGTTAGGTGCACGTTATGCGACCTTAACGTGGCACCTAACGCAACGTCTTAGTGTGCAAGTAGCCTTAGTCTATGACTAAAGGGAATAAATATGGCAGTCTCCATATCCTTCTCACTTCAGTTGTCTTTTAAAATTCCTAAGCGTTGGCAGTTAAGAGACGAATTTCATGTTACATACTTTCAATCAACAAGATTGTAATATGCAAATTAGAGGAGTCGGTGGAATCATAAACTGAGGAGTCGGAGGATTTTTGTACCGACTCCACAGCCCTGCTCCCTAACACTGCTACTGCCTACTGAGGGCCTGAGCCCACTAACGCAGTTGTGTCCGCTTCTGTCCGCTTTTCAGCATCTGCAACATTGACGTGTTGCTGAAAAGCTGACAACTGCGTCAGTGGGCTCAGGGCCTGAGCTTGCCCCAGGTGCTGTAGCTCTAGAGCTTTTGAGTCCACCAGGAGAAAAGTGCAATATAAATGTTAAATGTCTTGTCTTAGGATGCAATTGAATCTACTGCTTGCGTAGGGATCCAGGAATGAAACGGTCTTTGCTACAGCGTTAAGATACTTTTACATCTATGGATATCTGGAACCAACAATCATATTAGATTTGCAATGTTATGTATATCCTCAGCCTCCATATGAAAGCCAACTCCCTTAGAGAATGGCACATCACATACCTGTTCAGAATTGTCTAAAGATCCTCCTGGCTTTCCAATGCATTTTCTAAAGCATTTATCAGTCATTCTCTGTGAAGATGAGAGGAAATCTATTAGCAAAATTAGGCTATATTGCTTGTAAAGTTAGTACAAAAAGCAATGCCGTTTATTATATATGCATTTTTCTTTAAATTATTCCCAGAAATATGTAGTAAAAATAAGCACACTGTAGCAAACTATGCCATTAAACCACAAATACTCAGCAACAATGACTGCCTGCCAGGGCCAGTTCTGAAGCAAACTTGCGAGGATGGGCCATATATTTTTCAATTTTGAGTGAGGAGGAGCACCATTACTTACCTACTGTGATCCTCTGGCCCCTGGTCCATTTGGGATCATCCTCCTCCTTTTGTCTGCAGATTCTGCCAGCATTTGTAATTCACGTTTTTCTACATACAAATGCACATGATATGCAGCCTCCTGCCTTATGGCCAGTTCACACTTGAGTGGACGCAAAACAGGCACAGTAAGCAGATGCTCTTTGTCCATTTTGCATCTGGTTGCAGCAATCTGCTCCGTCCACTCCCGTGTTCACTGCCGAACAGTCGCTAGGTACACACAGCCCTTGCAACAGGGAGAATTTTCATTGATCCACCATTAACCAATGAGTATTGTCCCTGTTGCTGAGGATTTCCATAGTTTTTTTTGTAGCCCAATGGAGATCCTCATGCTTCTGACGGCCACCAATCTGCTTCCTGGGACTGAGCGGAGGAGTCGGTGGTATCGGAACCAGGGTGACACGGGAGTATTGACGTCACAGCGGCAATCGAAGTGGGCAAAGTGGACGCAGTGACTAGTTAGAACAGACACTCTTAGGGTTTTTATTGCATACATTTTCCCAGCCAGTCCTGTAAAATATGTAGTTTGGACTCTGCACTCCGCTTACCGCAACATGGCAAACAGATCCCATGTTTTTATCAAGTGAAAGCAGATCCTATTTTTAACACTAGGATCTGCTTCTGCGCTGAGCAGAAGTTAAAAAAAAGTGTGAACCGTTGTTCCAACTTTCCAGCATACCTGCTTGCGCAGTACAGCCTCTTTACTATGCTTGGCATTTTGATAAACGAACAAGTGCACACAAGAGTGGTTAAGGTTAGATGCCCACGCAGGGGAGTTAAAGAATAAGCAGCCTCTGAGGATCACCAACCCATGGCAGGTCGGCCTCTTCTACACATGCGCAGTATGCTCCCGGTGACGTTGGCCCGCGCATGTGCAGAGGACACCGAGGGGTCGGCAATCCTTAGAGGCTGCCAGCGGGACACCGAAGAAGACCAGGGCTGCGGCAAGGGACACAAATGACTTCTAGTAAACCTGAGATAATAAAAATTTAAAAAAATTATACATACCTTTAGCTTCTTCCAGCCCCCTTCAGGCTAATTGGTCCCTCGCTGTCCTCCTGCGGCCCCTGGATCTTCTGCTACGGGTCCCATTACTTCAGGCAGTTGGGGCGTAGTGTGCATGCATGGTCGGACTACACCAAAGCTGACTGGCTGAATTACTTGACGGCGTAGCGGAGGATCCAGGAGGCGGAAGAGCACGGCGAGGGTCCAATTAGCCTGAAGAGAGCTGGATGAAGCCTAGGAGATCTATCTATCTATCTATATTTTGTTATATCAGGCACACTTTAAGGTTAGTTGCCACCAGAGGAAAGTTATTTGTTGCCCACCAGGGGAGGGTTCTATGTGAAAATAGGGAGAGGTTAGGTCATATTAAAATATCTGTAAACATTACTAATATTTTAGTATATGTAAAAAAAATGGTAGAATATCAGTAAATTTACCCACATTCTACTACAGAAAACTATAAAAGATATTCTACAAAAACAGTGTATGGTAAATTGCGCTGCGTAATATGTTGGCGCTTTATAAATACAATAAATAAATAATTGATAGGTGTATTAGTTGGTTAATATGTCAAACTAATTTACACATAGGCTACTTGCATGTATGCTAGATTATTGGAACCCCGGCCCAAACACATATACACAAATACATAATCGCAGAGAAAAATACAGAAATGTCCATGGTTTTCTGCACAGACAAGTGTGCTCCCAGCAGCAGATTTAGTTCTAGTCCTGGAGCAGTTGTGCAAAAGAGCTGACAAAAACCTCCACAACAAGCTAAGCCATATCTGGAATGCATAACGCATCATCCCTTCGAAGTTTAAAAATCCAATTAAAAAAATAGAGCAGTCAGCACGCCTAATATAGAATAGAATGACTGATAACGATAACATGACGAGAGACGAAGCAGGGGCAGCACAAGGTTAGCATAGGACAGAAAGGCACGAGTCACGTGACAACCTGACTACAACACACAAGATGCAGTCGCCTGCCCTGGTTAATGCCTGACCTGCAGAAGTTCCTGGGCGTTAGCCACGGCGATCTGCACCTTCACCTGCTCCATAATCGCGCCAGTGTCCAGCTTACTGGAGCCCGAGGACAGGCCCGAAGGAGAGAAATCCGAGCTAAACCCGTCCATCTCTCCGCTGGCGCTGCACGTTCACAGCTCAAAGTCAACCACCACGTGTGGATTACTTCCTGGTTGCACCGGGAAGGAAGCGGAAACTCCTGAGCCTGCTCCTCACAGCATCACGGTGCTTGTAGTTCGTTTAGGCTGATGAGCTTTTTTTTTTTCCTTCTTATGAAATTATCTTGTAGTATTCTAAAATATAAATTAAGAAAAACAAAATCTACCTGTGCTAGGCTACATCCTATCGTGGTTACAGAATAGCTTACTACCTTACTAAGGTACCTGTTCCCCTGATTTTATACAGGACCTACTGGCTTCACGGTATTCTGTTTTTATGCATCACAATCACTATCAGAACATCATTTGGACTTAATTTAGCTTTCTCTGGTGAAATTGCAAATAAAATATATTCTGCTGCCTGTGAAGTTGTGGAAAGTGTATCTATTAACATATTGGAATTTCAAAGGGATTTTGATTGTTTGATACATAGGGCTCTATTCATAAAAAAATTGTTGCGAAAATACTCGTGGAGGGAAAATACCGCATCTGTATTTTAGACTTCTGGGTGGGCATTCATAAAAATTTTGGCAGCTGGGATAGCAGAGCGGAGATCTCCCGCTGAAGGCTGGCGGTAAGCTGTGGGAAGGCATGCGGAAACGCTTAAAGAGGAACTGCAAACAGTAAAAAAAATCCTCTCAGCGATGTCCAGTAAAAATGCCAGGGACGAACCATTTTTACTCCTGGCAGAGTAACAGTTTTTTTCCTTTATTCCAGCAGTTGTAACTGTTATACAGTAAAGGCTGTCACCCCTTTTTTTTTTTTGACTGATGTCATCTGTAGGCGCCCAATCCATGTGTGGAGAGAAGTGCAGTTAGAGAACTAGCTGAATGAGTCTAAAAGTGGTTTGTCTGTATATACAAACAAAATTGAATGGTAGTTGTAAAGCAGTTTTAGTACAGTAATTGCAGCAGGGTAAATGAATGAAAAAAAAGGTGGTTTATTGTGATGGATGGGGAATAGAGGAAAAAGTAGATCAGGTCCGTTTTTTAACTGTGAGTAGCAAGTCTCAGCCTAGAGGGTGGGGCATAGAAAAATTTGCTGTCACATTAGAGGCATTTTCGGCCCTTTTTAAAGCACAGTCGATTTTTAAAATCGCCCCCAGAACGCTTGTGCAATGAATATCTATAAGAAGGTTCATATCAGCGCAGTTCATGAGCTGTGTGTTCAGCAAAGCAGTGCCTGGACCATTTCTGAGGCGATTTTGCCTCAAGGGAAGGTATAGGAAAAGCTCAAAACGCTCACAAAATCGCTTTGTGCAGTGATTGCGTTCGCGTTTTAGAGAATAAATATATTGTATTTATTCTTTTCCTTTGTGGGTATTGGGTGTCACATGGGTGGTATGTGTGGATACTGGGTGCCAAACAGAAGTGGAGGCCGAGTGCAGATGAAACTACTTGATGCCACGAGGGTGCAGGTACTTTGTGCCATATGGAGGCTAGGTGCAAGTACTGGGTGCCACATGTTGACAATGTATGGTGCCATGCCTGTCCTGGGTGCCGGCTATCGGTGGGCACTGGGTGTCATGTGGGTTCTGACTGCAGGAACTCCATGCCATTATGGTTCTGGGAATGGATACTTATGTGAGTGCTTATAGTGGGTGCCATGTGGAGGCTGTTTGCAGGTGTGAGTACCGGGTGCCATGTTGGGGCTGGGTACAGGTGCCCTGTTTGTGCGGGAACTGGGGCTGGAGAGAGAGCTTGAGTAGCTAAGCCCCTGTATGTGTGCATGCAGAGCCATATGCCCGCCCACCTCATGGCATCCTCAGCCTGGCTCCTGCTCTCCTCTCTCCATCTCCTCACTGTTTTGCACACCAAGATCCACACACAGACTGCCTGTGACAGTGCCACTACCTCTGCTTGCTAGACTGACAGCCCAGTGTCTCGTCCTCCTCCAGGGCTGAAGCAAGCAGCCAGCCACCCAGCCACATCCCACAGGTCTGCAGCCAAACAGTAAGTAACTGCAAGGGGGAGAGACACAGATAGCACAGCAGTGCAGCAGACAGTGCACTACACTGAACCTGCGCAGTACAGCCCTGAGGACGTCCGATGACGTCAGCGCGCCGGCGTGGAACGCACAATGGAGCGCAGAAGAGGCCTGGCCAGGTCGGGTCAGTCACCGGAGACCACCAGGAGCCTGCGGAGCGGCGCCGAGGGCACCTCCTGCCTGCCATGGGCTGGAGGAAGCCCCAGGTAAGTGGATAAGGATTTTTTTTTTTCATAGTCCCTGAACCTTCCCTTTAAGACAAGCCAGCCAGGCCAGCATGGAAGGAGAAGTCACTGCATATCCTATACTATAAAATCAGAGTCCCTGCCCCTGTGTCCGTGCTTTTGCGCTACTGCGCAAAAGGACGGGGCCAGGGAGCGGGCATGGTGCACGCACCGATGGAGCGGGGCGCACACATGCACGCTGACATGTGGCTGGTGGTGGACACAGGCGGGAGGGGAGGGGGGTTGTGAGTGTGGCCTAGAGCCTGTTTTTAAACTAGCTTTAGTCTGCTAGTGTATTACAATGTTGCCCAGTCAGTTGGACGCCGGGTGTGTCGAATGACAGCTTCCCTGCTGCCGCTGAAATTCTGGGAGGTGTTAAATACTATTCGCCCTGCAAGTCTGAGGGAGACATAATTTGGGTTCCAGCTATTCATTCGAATTACCGTATTTTTCGGACTATAAGACGCACTTTTTCTCCCCCAAAAGTGGGGGGAAAAAGTCAGTGCGTCTTATAGTCCGAATGTGAGCCAAATGTCCCCCACAAGCAGACGCAGGACATACTGGAAGCCCTCACCTGCCCAGCCGCGGGCTCCTTGTTCTGCATCCTGCTTCCGTGTCTACATCCATGGCTCTCCTCCTGATGCCGGTGCTTCTATAAAGCCACCAGAAAAGGACATCTGCGGCCACTGTGCTGCTGAGCGAACCCTTGGTCCTAGCTGTTTCACCCTGCTTCTCTTTTGCCACCCGGACAACATCGGCGGCTGAGACACATGGGCAGCGCCAGCTGATGGCCCACTCCTGCAGACAGATCGCTCACCGGCAATTTCCCTTCCTCGCCGCTGATGTCCCTTTCTTGCCTCCGATGTTTCTTCTCCTCTGGCGCTGCCCACGTGACCTCCAGTCCTTGCTGTGACTCCTGCAGGCAGATCGCTCGCCGGCAATTTCCCTTCCTCGCCGCCGATGTCCCTTTCTTGCCTCCGATGTTTCTTCTCCTCTGGCGCTGCCCACGTGACCTCCAGTCCTTGCTGTGACTCCTGCAGGCAGATCGCTCGCCGGCAATTTCCCTTCCTCGCCGCTGATGTCCCTTTCTTGCCTCCGATGTTTCTTCTCCTCTGGAGCTGCCCACGTGACCTCCAGTCCTTGCTGTGACTCCTGCAGGCAGATCGCTCGCCGCCGATGTCCCTTTCTTGCCGCCGATGTTCCTTCTCCTCTGGCGCTGCCCACGTGACCTCCAGTCCTCGCTGTGACTCCTGCAGGCAGATCGCTCGCCGCCGATATCACTTCCTCGCCGCTGATGTCCCTTTCTTGCCGCCGATTTTTCTTCTCCTCTGGCGCTGCCCACGTGACCTCCAATCCTCGCTGTGACTCCTGCCGATGTCCCTTCCATTCTACCACCACCAGGACGGAGAACATCGGCAGCTGCAGCTGAGCGGCACCCTTGGATTAACGGATCCTTTAACTTCCCTCAGATCGGTTTCCAAGTCACGTGGGCTATCAGCTGGAGCTGCCCACGTGACTGAAGTTCTTGCACGGCTCCAGCTGGTATCTGCCCCCCGCCGCCGATGTCCCTTCCCTATCGCTACCTGGAGGTTGGACATCGGCGGATGCTGTGCTGCTGATGGGCACTCTTGGTCCCTGGGTGCAGGATCAGGATTCCTGCTTCTTCCACCACCCGGATAGTAGACATCGCGGCCGAGTTACATGGGCAATCAGCTGAAGCTGCCCACGTGACTACAGTTCTTGCAGCCACTCCGGGAGCCATACAGTCCTTGCCAAAGATGTCCCTGCTCTCTGGACCAAGAGGACTGCAGAAGACAAAGGACACCAACCCCAGCAGCCCAATAATAACAGAAGCCCAGTCCCTGGTTGCACACCTCTCCCCTAGGATCGGTAAGAAAAATGCATTATATTAGCTTAGTGCAGGTAATGGGGGCATTGTAGCTTAGTGTAGGTGGTGAGGGCATTGTGGCTTAGTGTAGGTAGTGAGGACATATTAGCTTAGTGTAGGTAGTGGGGGCATTGTAGCGTAGTGCAAGTAGTGGGGGCATATTAGCTTAGTGCAGGTAGTGGGGGCATTGTGGCTTAGTGTAGGGTCTTGGGGGCAGCATGGGTTAGTGTATCTGGGCAGTCAGTGTAACTTAGATAGAGATAGTTTGTGGGGAAAAGGGTTTGTAAGACACCCCTGCACCATAGACGCACCAGGTTTAGCACTTTGTTTTTTTTCCTGGTTTTTGCCCTCTAAACCTAGGTGCGTCTTATAGTCCGGAGCGTCTTATAGTCCGAAAAATACGGTATATTGTAAATCCCACCGCACCCAGGTCAGGCGTTACACACCTGTGAATGTACGCCACAATGACCTGTTTTTGTAGGTCAGTGTGGGTGATGGGTGAGGGAGCCGCTATTCATACCAAGTCTCCTTTCGGCTGGAGGGCGGGGCTTCCAGCAAAAGTGGGCGGGCTTCCCGCGGCTGATGGTGGGGCACCTTAATTGAAAATTTTATAAACTAAGCGCCCCCTTCTCTGTCTGAACAGACCTGCCAGCCTGCACACCAAAAAAACCATGCAGACATGACAGGAAACCATTGCAGGCAGAGTAGATAGTTTTTAGCAATCACCAGAATCCTGCAGCTCTTTCCCTTCAGTGACGTCCTGTGTCTCCATCCTCTCAGGCAGGCTGAGCCTGGCTTTTAGTAGCTCCTTCAGCCACCTCTCCATCTTCTGCATGGGTGCAGACAGTTTAGGCAGCCAGCAAGGGTCCCAGTCCACTCTCCACACTCCCTCTCACTCAGCCAGGTGGACTGATAGCACCAATCAAAAGGCTACTAGTTGGGGGCGGAGCTTGTGCTCAGTGCACCGCGGTGGCAGCCAGTGCAGAGTAGAGATGCGAAGTTCGGATCTTTTCAATGATCCGAATGTTTCGAATCGGATCATTGAAAAGATCCGGATCTTTAATCTGAATCTCGGATCATTTTACTAAGGAAGCATTCATAGGTGAAATGACTAGCAGGACAGGAGAAGGGGAGGGGGGTGGACACACAGAGAAGGGGAGAAGATGGACAGAGGGCAGGGAGTGGACAGAGATGGGAGGAGGGACGAGCAGGGAGCAGAAATGTTTGTTTGCACACAATACCCACATGCTGCAATCATATGCTTTACATATATTTCATCTGTATACTTTGAATGCAAACGACGCACAGTGAAAGAAAGCATTCCCCAAAGCATTCCCAGAAGTGAAGTGCAGCTGTTTAGAGCGGTGCAGGAGGTTCAATATTGCACAGCAATCACAGTGCCTGCCCTGTCCTAGCCCAGCACGCTGCCTGCAGAAGTTACTGAGCTGTGCTTCTGAGCCAAAAGTTTCCAATGTGTTCACTATGCAGCACTACGAACAGACAGCCTATAATGAGCAGCCCATTATAGCCAGTATGTGTGCTCTACACATATCTGGCAGTGACACAGATGTCCCCTCTCTCATCTACCTGTCCCTGCAAGCTCCCCTCCAACTCAGCGATCCATCTCTGCTCTGCTTCCACTCCGCTGCCCGCTGAAAGGGGGCGTGTCGCTCCTGGCCCCGCCCGCTTTGTGATCCGAATCACTCATTTTGATGATTCGACTCACAAAATAGATTCGGATCAAAGATCCGAATCGTTCATGATCCGGACAACACTAGTGCAGAGTGCATTAGTTAATGAATGACACACAGAGTACCAAGGGCGGGCTCAGAAACAGAGGCTGCAGGAAGCTGTGGGTAGACTGTCTCCCTCCTAGCTGCTGCTTCATCGGATCCGTGTTTGCCTGCCCTGAATCGTTTAATGGAGAGGCAGCCTGGGGGGGGGGAAATCTCCCCCCTAGCAAGTTCAGGGGCACAGACGAGGATGATCTCAGCTGGGGCTGCAGGTTCTCCCCCTGCCTACTGCACATGTCCTGTCTTGATGACGGGGAGGACAACGTTTTCCCCCTCAATAACTGCAGGAAAAGCTTCCAGTGACATCACTACCCAGAAGGCAGTGCGCACAAGGCTAATTAATATACTGCCACGGATGTAACTTTTGAGGGGGCGTGGCTTAGCTATTAAAGGTGACATAGCAGCAAAATGCTGGATTTATATCAGAAAATACTGGGGTTTCCCCTATAAAGTGGGTATAGGCTATCTGCTGGCAATGAAATGTTTTTCAGGTTACAGTTCCTCTTTAAGCCGGCAGAGTCCCTCCGTGCGCTGCTCTCTCTGGGAGGTCTGTCCCATTCACTTGTATGTAATCCACAGGCTTCTCGCTACATCCGAGGAAGCGGTATTTCCCGTCCACATACCGCTTTCTCTAATCTTTATGAATGGCCATTTTGTTACTTTTTTCTAGATAAATCTAGAAAAACACTGCAGAAGGCGGAAATTTATCGCTCTGCTGGGGGATTGTAGATTTTCATGCGGGAACAGCTTTTATGAATGCCCACTTTGCTAAATGGTCGGGAAAGTCCGCTGTTTTGAGCGGAAATCTTGCGGTAAAGTTTTATGAATAGAGCCCATAATAGGACTTTTTGGGCTCTAATTATAAAACTTTACCGCAAGTTTTCCGCTCAAAACAGCTGACTTTTCCGACCATTTAGCAAAGTGGGCATTCATAAAGTCTGTTTCCGCATGAAAATCTGACATTCCTGTGCAGTGCGGGAAATTACCGCCTTGTGCGGAGATTATCACAACACATGTCACTGAAGGTTAATTCATAAAGATTAGAGCAGGTGGAATGTGTGTGGAGAAACCCGGCTGTTTAGATAAGGCGATAAGCCAGCCATAACAGGCAAGCTAATGGAGAGACAGACCTCCCAGGCAGCTGCAGTGAGAGGAGAGCAGACAAGGCATTCCTGAATACCAAGGCTGTGTTTTTTTAACCCCTTGGGTACCTGTTTTCAGATAAATTTCACATTAGAAAGCCTGCATGTGTAACATTTATTGAAGTTCTTCTAAGTTGCAGCAATTAAATAGATTGTTTAGGAAGACTAATAGACAGATTCAGTGCAGATTCAGGAGGAGAGGCAGAAAAATGCACATGTAAAGGGATGCTGGGGCTGCCTCCTTTATACTTATGCTACGTACACACATGCGACAACGATCGTTCGTTAAGAACGACGAACGAACTTTTAATTGATGAAAGAACGACCTAAGTAAAGGTAGTTTTAAAAGGTGTGTAACGATCTGATCGTTAGAACGAACGTTACATCACAGAAAGCAACTATTGCGCCTGCGCATAAAAATGAGAAGTTCCATGGAGAAATAGTGAAATGCGCATGTCAAGCCTAGTACGAACGATCGTTTCCAACGATGTACTACTTTTGCAAACGATCGTCGTTGGTTAAAATCCGCCGAGACAGAACTTTCTTTTGTAGCGATTTGGCTCGTTCGTCGTTTGCCTTAATAGTCGGTGGTTCGTTTTTTGTAACGATCGTCGTTGGTAAAGAACGGGGAACGATCGTTACAAACGACTATAGTCGCATGTGTGTACGCACCTTAAGGCTGTCTCTGCAGGAGAAAATTTATCAACTCAGCCAGCAAATGTAACAACTCAGCCAGCACCGCCAGTTTAGTGCAGGAATTCCCCGACCTATTATCGCAAGTGTAAACATTTATATGAATTAGCACACAAAAGTGTAAAATACCGATGCAGTGTTTTCCCTCCAAGATTTTTTTTTACCGCAAATGTTTTATGAATAGAGCCCTTTGTGTTAAAGCATAACCAAGATACAGTATCTTTTGTTATGTAAAGTTTTTATCCTGATGATTGTTGATTATTTCTACCTAATTTAGTATCATCTGCAAAGATTCTACCATTACATTCTATGGGCCAGTGCACACCAAAAGGCCCTTGCTTAGCGCATTTTGAAGTGATTTTCTAGGCATGCCTAGCGATTTTGTAATGATGCTTACCAATTTTTGGAGCATTTTTGTGTAGCGTTTTCATTTTTTGTCACAGTGGAGCTGTAACTGAACAGCTTATGTACCAAACACTTGGAAAATCGCTCTGATCATGCACTTTTCAGAGCGATTTTCTACTTTCCTAAACTTAACATTGAGGCAGAGTCATCTCAGAAATCAGCAAAAATGCTGCAGGACTAGTGTTTGGCAAAAAAGCTAATCACTCTGGTGTGTTCCATCCCATTCAAATACATTAGCCAAGCTCAAGCATTTTAAAAAGTGCTCAGAAGCGCTCTTGGTCACTAAAAAAACCCCAAGGCAAACAGCACTCTATACTTGGACTCCACAGTTAACAGCTTCCCATTATAATAATTATCTATTTATTATAGTACTGAACTCTTCTTTGCTTTCAGGGTAGGGACACACTTGGTAGAATCGCATATGCGTTTTCCACTATGTGCTATGTCAAGTGACAGGCAGTCTATTGGGCCAATCAAAGTGCGGGGACAATTGGAGCAGCCATTCTTTTTAGGGTAGCGCGTGTACGTTAGTAGTGCATGCTACAGCAGTATCGTGCCTACTTTAAAAATGTTATGTGAGCTGCTTAAGCAGTGTAGCTAAGGGCTAGTGCACACCGAGCGGCTTTTTGAGCGTTTCTGCAGCCGCTTGCGGCTGCGGATACGTTTGGTTAATGTATCTTAATGGGGTGGTGCACACCAGAGCGGGAGGCGTTTTGCTGAAACGCATACTCCCGTGGTGAGGCATTTTTTGGATTGCGTAGGCGTTTCTGCCTCCAATGTAAAGTATAGGAAAAACGCAAACCGCTCTGAAGAACGGCAGTTCAGAGCGGTTTTGTTACAGTAGCTGTTCAGTAACAGCTTTACTGTAACAATATATGAAATCTACTACACCAAAAACGCTTCACAAAACCGCAAAATGCTAGGTGAAACGCTACAGAAAAATAAGAAAAAGCGTTTCAAAATCCGCTAGCATTTTGCGGATCTGCTAGCGGGTTTTGGTGTGCACCGGGCCTTAGTGAATCAACCCCTACTGATTTGTATGTGAGCCAGATGTGGCTCTTGTTGGCTACATCTGGCTCACATACAAATCAGTAGGGGTTGATTCACTAAGCTGCTCCCGAGCCATAGGTTCCCTACCCCTGACTTAGGCCTCTTGCACACTGCAAGTGATTCCGATTCAGATTCCGCTTTTTAATCAGTTTTTACATCCGATTCAGATTCCGATTTGCAGTGTGCAGGGAGCAAACTGCAAATCGGAATCTGAATCAGATGTAAAAACTGATTAAAAAGCGGAATCTGAATCAGAATCACTTGCAGTGTGCAAGAGGCCTTAGACAGCGTTTTATCCATGTGCACATACAGTGGTGTGAAAAACTATTTGCCCCCTTCCTGATTTCTTATTCTTTTGCATGTTTGTCACACTTAAATGTTGCTGCTCATCAAAAACCGTTAACTATTAGTCACAGATAACATAATTGAACACAAAATGCAGTTTTAAATGATGGTTTTTATTATTTAGGGAGAAAAATAACACCAAATCTTCATGGCCCTGTGTGAAAAAGTGATTGCCCCCCTTGTTAAAAAAATAACTTAACTGTGGTTTATCACACCTGAGTTCAATTTCTGTAGTCACCCCCAGGCCTGATTACTGCCACACCTGTTTCAATCAAGAAATCACTTAAATAGGAGCTATCTGACAAAGAGAAGTAGACCAAAAGCACCTCAAAAGCTAGACAGCATGCCAAGATCCAAAGAAATCCAGGAACAAATGAGAACAAAAGTACTGTAATTGAGATCTATCAGTCTGGTAAAGGTTATAAAGCCGTGTCTAAAGCTTTGGGACTCCAGCGAACCACAGTGAGAGCCATTATCCACAAATGGCAAAAACATGGAACAGTGATGAACCTTCCCAGGAGTGGCCGGCCGACCAATATTACCCCAAGAGCGCAGAGAAAACTCATCTGAGAGGCAACAAAAGACCCCAGGACAACATCTAAAGAACTGCAGGCCTCACTTGCCTCAATAAGGTCAGTGTTCACGACTCCACCATAAGAAAGAGACTGGGCAAAAGCGGCCTGCATGGCAGATATCCAAGGCGCAAACCACTTTTAAGCAAAAAGAACATTAAAGCTCGTCTCAATTTTGCTAAAAAACATCTCAATGATAGCCAAGACTTTTGAGAAAATACCTTATGGACCGACGAGACAAAAGTTGAACTTTTTGGAAGGTGCGTGTCCCGTTACATCTGGCGTAGAAGTAACACAGCATTTCAGCAAAAGAACATCATACCAACAGTAAAATATGGTGGTGGTAGTGTGATGGTCTGGGGTTGTTTTGCTGCTTCAGGACCTGGAAGGCTTGCTGTGATAGATGGCACCATGAATTCTACTATCTACCAAAAAATCCTCAAGGAGAATGTCCGGCCATCTGTTCGTCAACTCAAGCTGAAGCGATCTTGGGTGCTGCAGCAGGACAATGACCCAAAACACACCAGCAAATCCACCTCTGAATGGCTGAAGAAAAACAAAATGAAGACTTTGGAGTGGCCTAGTCAAAGTCCTGACCTGAATCCTATTGAGATGTTGTGGCATGACCTTAAAAAGGCAGTTCATGCTAGAAAACCCTCAAATAAAGCTGAATTACAACAATTCTGCAAAGATGAGTGGGCCAAAATTCCTCCAAAGCGCTGTAAAAGACTCATTGCAAGTTATCGCAAACGCTTGATTGCAGTTATTGCTGCTAAGGGTGGCCCAACCAGTTATTAGGTTCAGGGGGAAATTTCTTTTTCACACTGCTCCATGTAGGTTTTGAGTTTTTTTTCTCACTAAATAATAAAAACCATCATTTAAAACTGCATTTTGTGTTCAATTATGTTATCTTTGACTAATAGTTAACGGTTTTTGATGAGCAGAAACATTTAAGTGTGACAAACATGCAAAAGAATAAGAAATCAGGAGGGGGGCAAATAGTTTTTCACACCACTGTATGTTCTTATAGTGCCTGCTTAAAGGGAACCAGAGATGAACGATTCACACAAAATAAACATATCAGTTGATAGCTTGTAAAGAATAAATGCTCTACCTGATAATTTCGCCACTCTGGTGTGCCTTTTTGAGTGTTTTTTATCCATTATTGCTCCAGGAAATATCCAATATGGTCGCCGGCTCATATCCTTTCTGCTAGGTTATAAGCTGTTCTGGATGTGCTGTCTAGCCTCTATGAGACTATAGACAAGCAGGGCTGCTGCAGCCTTTCATCTGTCTGCTTTCAACTTTATTATTCTGGTATGCTGTGTGGCTGCCTGTAGGAAGTGTCTCTCATAGAAATGAAACTGCATACAGTAGATAATGACTGGCTGCACACTGCACACTGCACACAGATACACTTGTCTGTTTCAGAGCTTCTTTCTCGGCTCGGCAGCAGCAGCCC
Source organism: Hyperolius riggenbachi (assembly GCF_040937935.1). Taxonomy (NCBI): domain Eukaryota; kingdom Metazoa; phylum Chordata; class Amphibia; order Anura; family Hyperoliidae; genus Hyperolius; species Hyperolius riggenbachi. Next base: position 294,317,327 of record NC_090646.1, on the reverse strand, counting down.
CTCCCATGTCAACAGCTCTGAGTAGGAAATCTGAGCCAGGAGGGGACAGGCTTGGGCTTGAAAAGACTCCACAGAACAGTGACTCAGCTATAATGATTCCAGGTCAAACCTAGACTGAATCAGTCCGTGGATTCTTATCACAGTTGATAGCAGATAGATTAGACTGAGAAGAATAAAACTAAAAGTATGATAGGTGTTTACTGTCATGTTCCCACTGATAAATGTAATAAAATACATGAGGGTGCTTCGTCTCTGGTTCTCTTTAAGTTGTTCTCTTATGCTGGAAACATAAGATGCAATTTCCCATCTGATTGACAGGAATCGTCTGATTATTAGCGATGTGAGAGAGAGAAAGAAAAGGTGCTGTGTCCGACTGTGCTGCCCTAAAATTTACACTGCCCCCCCCCCCCCCATGCGCAGTACAATCCTGTGCTGCGAGATTTCCTATTCTTTTATGCTGCGGGCGATATCTCCATAGGTGCACCTCCTACACTCCCCGAATTTTGAGGGTATGGAGGGACCCCATGCCATATTGCAGCTCCTAAGATTTGTTTAGGCTTTGTTCACATTATAAGTCGCCAGCGGTATCGCAAGCGCTGCATGATTTATAGAGCGCTTTTCAAATCGCCTTTCCCTGCGCATTGCTCTTAGGAAAGCTATTTTCTAAGCACTTTTGTTGAGTGATTAGTTTATTCACTTTCCGACGTCCGTCAGGAAGTGAACTCTTTGACCCTGGAAAAGAATAATGACAATGTATTTATTCTTAAAAGCGCTCGGGAAATCGCAATTCAAATCGCTTTTTCAAGCCCATTGTGAATTCCCTATACCTTCCATTGAGCAAAAACGCTGAGAAAATGGTGCATGTAGCACGTTTGCGATTTTAATAAAATCGAAACGGGAACATGTGAACACTCTCATAGGAAATCATTGCACAAGTGCTTTTAGGGCGATTTCTAAAATTGCCAGCGCTTAAAAAAAACAAACAAAAAATCAAAACCGCTCATAGGCCATATGCAATTAACTTTTTCACCTGAGTTTTCTCCTAGGAGCTAATTTTTCTTATTGAATTTAAATTAACTTTTTAGCACTTTGCAATGGAAAAAGTAGGTGAAAAGTACTGTCAAAATTATTTTGAGTATTTCTTTGCATGCTGGTGGTGTGAAAGGCATTTTATTTACAAGTTGTGAAAATATCACCTTGGAGAAAACTCAGGTGAAAATGTGAATTGCGTATGGCCCAAAGTGTGAACAAGCCCTTACTCTATCTCAGGAACCAGTGGGGTTTGGGGGACTGCAATTTGTTGTAGGCCTTCATCATTAGTATATCTCGCCACAAACTACAATCTAAACCAGTCAAGAAACAAAGAAATCCTAAAGCGAGACGTATATGGAGGCCATATTTATTGCCTTATAAACCACACTAGTTAAACTATACCAATTGCCTGGCAGCCCTGCTGATGTATTTGGCTGCAGTAGTATCTGAATCATTCCAGAAATAAGCATACATCTATTCTTGTCAGTTTGGAAAAAAAAAGTTAGACACCTGATTTACTGCATGCTTATTCAGGGTCTACGGCTAAAAGTATTAGAGGCAGAGGATCAGCAGTATAGCCAGGCTACTGGTATTGGTTAAAAGGCAATCAATAGGGCAGCCTCCATATACTGTACCTCTCCCTCCAGGTTCCCTTTAAGCCTTGTACATGCGCTAGATAAAGATAGTTTGAAACGAACAACAGATATCTCTGTATCGGACAATTGTTATAAAAAATGTAGCCAGCATGAAACAACAATGAGCAACCACTATCGCGTATTCTGTCCGATCCCATTGGCGAATCAATTCAGATGACTATTGGCAGATGTTGTGCAGTCAGCCAGTGTGTACAAAGTCATTAAATTACTTTGTTCCGGTGTTGTGTCTGATTACGCTGCCTGTGGATTTGTGCTGCCCCGCATGCGCAGTAGGAGACAGTGCGGCCACAGTTCCTATTGAATGATGCTGCTGGAGGTAAAATACTAAATATCTCTGCTCCCACACCTCTTACACTCCCCAAATTTTCAGGGTAGGGAGGGGACCCCCCGAACTTCCTCTATGCCAAATTGCAGCCCCCGAGACCCGCTGGTTCCTGAGATAGGTTTCTGTAATCTATCTCCTGAACCAGCAGGTCTCGGGGGCTGCAATTTGGCATAGAGGTCGTTCTGGGAGTCCCCTCCCTACCCTGAAAATTTGAGGAGTGTATGAGGTGTGGGAACGGAGATATTTAGTATTATACCTCCAGCAGCATCATTAACTTCACACTGGGCATGCGCGCTACTCAGTGTGGAAGGGAGCTTCCGGGCAGCACAATCAGACATTACACCGGAACATGCGTGCAGATGTCGTGTGTCATGTCACTTCCGGGTGCAGTATGTGAATGTCATTTAAACTACTTGTCATTTATTTTTGCTGGATAATGTTGTTTTACATCATTTGTGCGTGCCAAATCTAGTGTGTGTGTACAGCCCTTTGCTGTTGCAATAAATCAGCAACCGAAATGTTCAAAATCAGATTCATACCTGATTGTGGCTGTATATCTGTTGTGCACAGGAATATTTTACATATAATAACATCTCTGCTGTAAGAATAAAGCCCATGCGTAGTTGTGTCACTAGTGCGATGTCCATCCACTCGGCGGATCAGTCAAAAGCAGTCTTATCAGTCTGACGACATCTTGTACTCATGTGCAACTGTCGTCAGAACGACCGCCCCGCGAGGCAGGTCTGACGACCTGCAGTTTGAAAAAAGTCCGGCATGTGTTGTCTTTGTTGCAGCCCCTCCGGTCTTTATTCCGCTTCCTCCACAGAAAGTGCTCTCTGAAGTTGCAAAATCCAAAGGCCAATTTCCTGTTCTAATACTCTTTGACCTTTCCTCTGCCTTTGACACTGTCAATTCTTCTTTGCTTTACCATACCCTCTTCTCCTTGTGGATAAAAAGCCTAACATGATTCCCAAGGATCACCCTTAAAGGACTTACGAGGCCTGATTTTTAAAAAATAAACAAAAAAAGTTAGATACCTGTGTGTTTTTGTTAGGCACGGAGGACGCCGTCCGCGCCCTCCGTGCCGTTCCGCCGGGTCCCCGCTGCTGAATATCCCCCCAAACGACCCCCGACCGCACGGCCCGGGTCGGGCTCTCCAGCCTTCACCAAGATGGCCGCCGGAGCTGGCCGCGGCTGCGCAGTCCGCATAGCCGTGAGTGCGGCTGCGCAGCTCTAAGGCCAACTCCCCAATCCACGCTACTGTTACGTGGATCGGGGGGTTGGCCTTAGAGCTGCGCAGCCGCACCCGCGGCTATGCGGACTGCTCAGCCGCGGCCAGCTCCGGCGGCCATCTTGGTGAAGGCTGGAGAGCCCGACCCGGGCCGTGCGGTCGGGGGTCGTTCGGGGGGATATTCAGCAGCGGGGACCCGGCGGAACGGCACGGAGGGCGCGGACGGCGTCCTCCGTGCCTTACAAAAACACACAGGTATCTAACTTTTTTTGCTTATTTTTTAAAAACCAGGCCTCGTAAGTCCTTTAAAGTGAATGGGAACCAATAAAAAAAAAAAAGATGAATCAGATACTTACCTAAGGAGAGGGAATGCTCTGGGTCTTATAGAGCCTTCCTGCTCCTCTCACAGTCCCGCGTCCCAGTCCTGGCTCCCCCAGTAGCAGTATTCGACCAATTGGTCAAATACAGCTCCTCTGCCGCTGAAGGTGGGTTCAGAAGTCTTCTGAAGCCCTCGAAGACGGGCGGCTCCACACTGCGCACGCGCGAGCACATGCTCAGTATGGAGCTGCTCGTCTTCTGGAGGACTCAGGCTCCCGAAGACTTCCGATGCCTCCCACAGCGGAAGATTCAATCAGGGGAGCCAGCGCTTAACGTAGAGGACCGGAAGAGGAGTGGAAAGGCTCTACTATGTTCGCCAACCCTGTCCTCAAGGCCCACCAACAGTGCATGTTTTGTGGAAATCCACAAAGGTGGTTAATAGATATGGCCCGAACTGTTTGCATGCGAACGCTAACTGCAGTGAACCGCGAACTATATGCGAGTTCGACCTGCCCCCATACTACATCATTAGGGTCAACTTCTATATCAGTCAGCAGACACATGGTAGCCAATCAGGCACCCCGCCCCCTTATAAAAGGCAGGCAGCGTCAGCCATTTCACTCACTCGTGTGGCTGCAGTAATTAGAGAAGGGAGAGCTTGCTGCAGAAACATTAGGGAAAGCTTAGTTAGGCTCCTGTTAGGCTTGCTCCTTGCTGATACTTATTGCTAAAAAGTACCCCTCAACAGCTCTTTTGAGAGCTAATGTTCTTGTGATCTATTTTTTTTTTTTGTGTGTCCCCCACTGACATTTACATATACAGCCCTGTCAGTCAGTCGCAGCTGGCCCTCGTCCCCTTGCCAATTCCTACTGTGCCACTGCCAGGCCCAGCACATTCAGTGCCTACCTTGTCATTGCACGTGTGTGACAGGCAGCTGCACATTTGTAATGCCAATCACTGCATACCTGTTCAGTGCACCTACCTACGTGACCGCACGCAGTGTTATATACCACTGCACCTGTTCATGGTATCTGTGTGTGTGACAGCTGCACATTTGTAATACCAATCACTATGGATGTAAGGCGACACTATGGATGTAAGGTGTGAGGAGGAGGAGGATGATGAAGTACCTGCTGTTGGTGCAGTTTTGGAGGTGTCTGATACAAGCAAAGCTGCGGAGGATGATTATGATGAATGTTCTTTGATCGAGATCTGAGTGACATCTATTGCCTGTGCACGGTTTTTTGACATCTGATCGACTGTTTGCATTGTGATTGGCCTTTAATCATCTCTGATTGCCCTGTGATTTCAATTGCAGTTTACATTGGTTGGCATCTGACAGCTGCACTGTGATTGACATCCGATTGCCTGTTTTCACTCTGACTGGCATCTAATCGGCCTCTTGATTGGCTCTGATTGACCTCTCTCTGTTTGTAATTGCATTTGATTGTTTTTAACCACCCTGGCGTTCTGATAAGATCGCCAGGGAGGCTGCGGGAGGGTTTTTTTTAAATAAAAAAAAAACTATTTCATGCAGCCAACTGAAAGTTGGCTGCATGAAAGCCCACTAGAGGGCGCTCCGGAGGCGTTCTTCCGATCGCCTCCGGCGCCCAGAATAAACAAGGAAGGCCGCAATGAGCGGCCTTCCTTGTTTTGCTTACACCGTCGCCATAGCGACGAGCGGAGTGACGTCATGGACGTCAGACGCCTCCGATCCAGCCCTTAGCGCTGGCCGGAACTTTTTGTTCCGGCTGCGCAGGGCTCAGGCGGCTGGGGGGACCCTCTTTCGCCGCTGCTCGCGGCGAATCGCCGCAGAGCGGCGGCGATCGGGCAGCACACGCGGCTGGCAAAGTGCCGGCTGCGTGTGCTGCTCTTTATTTGGCGCAAATCGGCCCAGCAGGGCCTGAGCGGCAGCCTCCGGCGGTGATGGACGAGCTGAGCTCGTCCATACCGCCCAGGTGGTTAATTGCTATATGATCACCCCCCCCCCAATCACTTGTTTTTAGATCTTAATGATCTAAATACAGTCCAGTGAGTTAGCTAGGCCCCTTTGTTAGGTAGTTAGTGCCCAGCCCACTACACTGCAGTCACTAGTCGCTGATTAGCTTCATCACTGTCGCTAATCAGCATTGTCACTATATAGTATCTGTAAGTGATTAGTGCTGTTCGCAGTCAGATCTATATAAGTACATTAGGGTCACCTTAGAGTAGGCTCCGCTAAAAGTGCAGGGTTTGCCCGATCAGGCCTTATCATTCGGCCGCACTTGCGTTCAGCCCGCCCCACCGCAGTGACAGATTTTTTTCCCTGATCACTGCAAAAATACAACACAATAGCTGCGGTGCTCTAAAGATCAGTTTTGATTTTTTTTTTAATTAAAATTGAGCGACCGCAGCTTTTTAGTTCACAAGCGCTCCTTTTTGCTAGGTAGGTGTGCTTTCTTTCCTTAGTAGTCTCAGAGGAATACCCCCTAAATTTAGCATCCCAAAATGGCAAGAAAGGGGTATTCCCTGCAAGAGGCCTACAGGATTCTGGCCGAGACGGGTGAGAGCGATTGGGACTTTTAATCCAGCTCAGAATACGGACCTGTAGATAGCAGTGGCTCTCTGACCGATAGCGATGATGACGAGGTTGTGGTCCCTGCTAGCGCCAGGTGTACCTGACCCCATGTCAGTGGACCGCAGGTGGCGCAGGATCGACCTCAAGGGCAGCAGAGTGGTGCTAGCGCTGATCCAGGTTTTCATGGTGAGGCATGCACCAGCAGCACAGCACATCCTGGACTTGGAACCAGTACTGCCGCAGACCCTGGTGAAGTGGCGAGCACCAGCATGGCAGTTGAAACTGGTTCGGGGGCACGCGCAGTAAGACCCCGGTCGCAGCCACCAGAAACACGGGCCCGTAGAACCCCTACACTCCCAGAGATGCTGGCAAATCTGGATTGGCAACCCCCTGGTTCAGCCGCACCCATAGTGCCCCCTTTCACCGCCCAGTCTGGAGTCCAGGTGGAGACATATCATTTGGATTGGTCCTAGACGCTTTTCATCTAATCTTCACCGAGGATCTCTACGACTTAGTCGTGGCAGAGACCAACCGTAAGGCCACACAATGTATCACCGCCAATTCGAGCAGCTTCCATGCCCAGCCGTTTCGGTGGAAACCAGTCACATTTACCGAATGTAAAATCTTTTTGGGCCTTCTCTTCAACATAGGTCTAACTAAAAAAAAAAAAAAATGTATTGCGGTCCTATTGGTCTACGCACCTAATACATCACATGCCCATGTACTCTGCTGCCATGTCCAGGGCACGTTTTGAGGACATCCTGCGCTTCCTGCACTTCAATGACAATACAACCTGTCATAAAAGAGACCACCCTGACTATGACCGCCTTCACAAAATTCGGCCCCTCATAGACCACCTGTCATCCAAATTTGCAGATTCTTACACCCCTGAAAAGAACATCTGCATAGACGAGTCCCTTGTACATTTTACCAGGTGCTTTAGCATTAAGCAGTACATCCCAAGCAAGCGTTCCCAGTATGGTGTCAAGCTGTATAAGCTCTGTGACAGGGCCACAGGCTATTACATATTTTAGGGTCTATGAGGGAAAAGACTCAAAATTGGAGCCGGTCGGATGTCCTGAGTACCTGAGTGGCAAGATTGTTTGGGACTTTATGTCACCCTTGTTCCAGAAGGGGTACAAGCTTTACGTGGAGAATTACTACACAAGCGTGGCCCTCTATCAGCATTTACAGATAGTCAGCATTCGCTGGTGTGGCACCGTGCGGCCTGTCGCCGGGGCTTCCCCCAACGGCTCACTAGTACCCGACTTGCACGGGGGGAGATGGCTGCCTTGTGTAATGAAAACTTGCTCGTGGTGAAATGGAAGGACAAGAGAGACGTTTACCTTCTGTCCACCATTCACGCAGACACGACAGTCCAAATTCAACGAGCAACTGAGGTTGTTGAAAAACCCCTCGCCGTCCACAAATATAACCTTGGCTCCCTATTTGGTTTCCCACAGAACCAGACGCTGGTATAAGAAAGTGTCTGTTTATTTGATTCAGTTGGCAATGTACAACAGTTTTGTTCTCTACAGTAAGGCCGGGAGAACTAAAGGATCCTTCCTTAAATTTCAGGAAGAGATAGTTTCGGAACTCCTGTATCCAGATGGAGCCATGGCCCAACCCCAAAATGTAGTTAGCCAACTACATGAGACACTACCCGTATATCTTTCCAGGTACCCCATCTCACCGTTCTCCAAGAAAACGTTGAGTCTGCAGCAGGGCTGGAATAAGGCGTGACACCACTTTTTATTGTCCCTACTGTCCTGACCAGCCTTCCCTATGCATAGGGGAGTGTTTCGAGAATTACCATGAGCAGGTACGCCAGAGTAAGGAACGAGAGACACAGAGTAGGCACACAAAGGCCTCTCAAGGCTCGTTCACACTGGCGCGATGCATTGCGGCAAATTGCCTAGCGAAAGTCCCACTACACCGGAAGTGTGTGACAATGCTAGTGCATATCTATGCTACTGCGCAGCTCCTGCGGCAATTTGCATCGGCCGGACGGCGACACAGATTACTTGGCCGAATGCCAGACAGGAAATACCATGTACTAACGCAGTATTCCCTGGTCTGTTTTTGGCGATGCGGCGGGCGCAACCCACCGTATACGCCAATATGCAGTGTGAAACCACACATCAGCTTTGGAGAGACCCAAATACACAGGGCTGCCAGAAGCCTCTCCTTCCACTTAGGACAAAGTGCATAGTGTACTTCGCCATATCTCTGCAATTTGCGCTTTCCACAGTCCCATGGGGAAGAAGTTTGTCCTCAGAAGTTTAAAAAAAAAAACACAGGTAAGCAAAAAACCTAAAAGTGCCAAATGTTATTGTTTGGTTAAAAAGGTTAAATAAAGGTTATGAAAGTTAATGTTAATGAATTTCTTACATTGCTGCTTGCTTTTTTTTTTTTGTATGTTTTTTATTCTTTCCTCTTTTTCCATCCTGGACCCTTCCAGGTGGACCGAGCGAACGACTGATCGACCAACCAGCTGCAGCACTGATGTTGCATCCTGACAGAAGCATTGCGCGTGTCAGATTACACACAAGTCGGTGCATGCAGCGCTGTAGGACGAGATTTCTCCTCCACAGTAAGATACGTTTGCAAAGGCATATGAGCTGAGGGGCAGTGTTGGAGCTCCTATGCTTTGGCAAGTATCAAAACTGGCAAAGGTTTTTTCATCCACATCGATCAATGTGAATGGATTAATCATGCTTGCCAGGGCATGGGCGAAAAGTGGGTTTGGAAAATGTTGTGGGCATTGCTCCTATGTTCTGGCAAATGCCATGCTTCTCCCCCCCCCCCCCCTTTTCACATATTTCGGCAGATATTTTTTTCATCCACATTGATCAATTCGAATTAGAGAATCTTTGCCGTTCAATTTTTCCTTTTATATAGGGGGAGGGGGGGGGGGGGGGTAGTGCATCACCCGTATGCCCAATATAAGGAGTATAGCAGAAACTCCTAATACTGGCCATACATGTAATGATTGCCGATATGCTAAAATGCCAGGACAGATCCCACAAGTGACCCCATTTTGGAAAGAAGACACCCCAAGGTATTTGCTTAGGGGCATGGTGAGTTCATAGAAGATTTTATTTTTTGTCACAAGTTAGGCAGAAATTGATTTTTTTAAAATTTCTCACAAAATGTCATTTTCTGCTAACTTGTGACAAAATAAAATTTTATATGAACTCACTATGCCCCTCGTGGAATACCTTGGGGTCTGCTTTCCAAAATGGGGTCATTTCTGGGGTGTTTTTACTGTCCTGGCATTGTTTGGTGGGGCCTAAATTGTGAGCACCCCTGTAAAGCCTAAAGGTGCTCATTGGACTTTGGGCAACTTTGCACAGCTAGCCTGCAAAAAAGTGTCACATATGTGGTATTGCCATTCTCAGGAGTAGTAGTATAGTGTGTTTTGGGGTGTCTTTCCACACATACCCATGCTGGGTAGGAGAAATCTCTGTAAATGACAATTTAGTGTAAAAACTTTTCCTGAGTACAGCGATACCACACGTATGACACTTTTTTGCAGCCTAGCTGTGCAAAGGGGCCTAAAGTCCAATCAGTACCTTTAGGATTTCACAGGTCAATTTTAAATATTTGGTTTCCAGACTACTCCTCACGGTTTAGGGCCCCTAAAATGCCAGGGCAGTATAGGAACCCCACAAATGACCCCATTTTGGAAAGAAGACACCCCAAGGTATTCCGGGAGGGGTATGGTGAGTTCATAGATTTTATTTTTTGTCACAAGTTAGTGGAAAATTACACTTTGAGAAAAAAAAAATCTAACTTGTGACAAAAAATAAAATCTATGAACTCACCATACCCCTCCCGGAATACCTTGGGGTGTCTTCTTTCCAAAATGGGGTCATTTGTGGGGTTCCTATACTGCCCTGGCATTTTAGGGGCCCTAAATCGTGAGGAGTAGTCTAAAAACCAAATGAGTAAAATCCTAAAGGTACTCATTGGACTTTGGGCCCCTTTGCACAGCTGGGCTGCAAAAAAAAAAAAAAAAAAAAGAAAAAAAAAAAAGGTCACGTGTGGTATCGCCGTACTCGGGAGAAGTAGTACTATGTGTTTTGGGGTGTATTTTTTTTTACACATACCCATGCTGGGTGGGAGAAATCTCTGTAAATGGACAATTTAGTGTAAAAAAAAAAAAAAGTTGTCCTTTACAGAGATATTTCTCCCACCCAGCATGGGTATGTGTGGAAAGACACCATAAAATACATTATATTACTTCTCCTGCGTAGTGATACATGTGACACCTTTTTTGCAGCCTAGCAGTGCAAAGGGGCCCAAAGTCCAATGAGTACCTTTAGGATTTCACAGGTCAATTTTAATTATTTGGTTTCCAGACTACTCCTCACGGTTTAGGGCCCCTAAAATGCCAGGGAAGTATAGGAATCCCACAAATGACCCTATTTTGGAAAGAAGAGACCCTAAGGTATTCTGTGAGGGGTACGGTGAGTTCATAAAAGATTTTATTTTTTGTCACAAGTTAGTGGAAAGTGACACTTTGTGAGAAAAAAAAACAAAAATCCATTTCCACTAACTTGTATCAAAAAATAAAATCTATGAACTCATACCCCTCACGGAATACTTTGGGGTGTCTTCTTTCCAAAATGGGGTCACTTGTGGGGTTTCTATACTTCCCTGGCATTTTAGGGGTCCTGAACCATGAGTAGTCTGGAAAACAAATGAGTAAAATTGACCTGTGGAATCCTAAAGGTACTCATTGGACTTTGGGCCCCTTTGCACAGCTAGGCTGCAAAAAAGTGTCACACGTGGTATCGCCGTACTCAGAAGTAGTAGAATATGTTTTGGGACGTCTCATCACACATATCCATGCTGGGTGGGAGAAATCGCTGTAAATGGACAATTTAGTGTAAAAAAAAAAAAAAAGTTAAAGTTGTCATTTATAGAGATATTTCTCCCACCCAGCATGGGTATGTGTGAAAAGACACCCCAAAACACATACTACTACTCCTGAGTACGGCGATACCACGTGACACTTTTTGCTGCCTAGCTGTGCAAAGGGGCCCAAAGTCCAATGAGCACCTTTAGGCTTTACAGGGGTACTCACAATTTAGCCCCCCCCCAAATGCCAGGGCAGTACAAGTACCCCACAAGTGACCCAACTTTGGAAAGTAGACACCCCAAGGTATTCACTGAGGGACATGGTGAGTCCGTGGCAGATTTTATTTTTTTTGTCACAAGTTAGCAGAAATGGAAACTTTAAAAAAAAAAATTGTCACAAAGTATCATTTTCCACTAACTTGTGACAATGTTCTGAACTTCACCATGCCCCTCAGCAAATACCTTGGGTGTCTGCTTTCCAAAATGGGGTCATTTGGGGGGGTATTTATACTATCCTGGCATTCTAGCACCTCAAGAAACATGAAAAGTGTTCAGAAAAGTCAGAGCTTCAAACTGCGCAAATTCACTTTTTTTGTACCATAGTTTGTAAACGCTATAACTTTTACCCAAACCAATAAATACACTTATTGGAATTTTTTTTTTAATCAAAGACACGTAGTACAATAAATTTGGACAAAAACTTGTATAACAATTTTACTTTATTTGAAAAATTTTACCACAGAAAGTTCAAAATATTTTTTTGACAAAATGCCTGTATTTTTTGATGCATATAATAATAAAAAATAAAAATCGCAGCAGCAATCAAATAGCATCAAAAGAAAGCCGTGTTAGTGAGAAGAAAATGAGGTAAAATTTGTTTGGGTGGCAAGTTGTATGACCGAGCAATAAACAGTTATAGCTGCAGTGGTCTGGTAAAAAATGGCCTGGTCTTTAGCACTGCAGTCCTCAAATGGGTAAGCATTATTTAATTGCACTCAACTGCCCTGTCTGTAACACTAACACTGTAGTTAAACCAAATAGAAATATTACCATGTGGAGTAGATTAAATGAAAATGGGGGTCCTTATTCCAGTCTGAAGTGCTACTATCAGATGAGTTGGAAAATGCTGAAAAGTGGCATTTTGGATTTATTATTATTACCGAAAGTATATTGTGGATTATATTCTGCTGCTGAACATTTGAATTGATTTAGGCTAGCAGACAAGCTTTTCTAAGTGATACTGAAAAAAAGAAAGTTGGTCTTGATTCTGAACAGGGGAATGCCTTGTTTAAAAGCGTATTTTGTTTAGGCAGGAGGTCAAGTATATTCAGAAAATGTTTAGTACTTAATCAAATTAAGTCCTTTAATAAGAGCTAAATATGAAAGCTTAGATCGTTTTAGTAAGGGTGCACATTCATGTCCAACTGAAAGGGCTTCTTCACACTTTATAACACCTGTGGCAGACCAACGCCCCATGTACTGCTAAGCTGCACAACGGAGTGAAGCCACGCAGACATCCTATAGCAGGGCTTTTCAACCTGTGGTACGCATACCACCAGTGGTACTTTGCTGTTGGCCAGGTGGTACACACCAGGTTTGTCTGCCACTTGTCATCATACCATCTTGCCTCCACAAAGTTCAGCTCCCCTCGTTCACTCCCCGCTGTGCTGCCCTGCGGCACACTTTAGACCTCAGATCAGTGGTGAAGAGACAGCCAGGTGAATGGTGCATAGTAACAGTCGGATTACTGCTGATCTGAGGTCTGAACTATTCTGCAGGGCAGCACAGCGAAGACCTCGTGGGGCTAAAGAGACTTCCACCTTCCTACACAGTAGAGGGGATCCAGCAAAAGGACACCCAAAGATCTCGTCGGCATACCCGCATACGCCGTAGCAGCTCTCCACTTTGATTTTGGTGGAAACAGCAGAGCCTGATCGGGTCCGCTCTACTGCACAGGCCCACGGGTGGTACTTCTAAATTTTCAGGTGATAAAAGTGGTACAATTAGTGAGAAGATTGAAAAGCCCTGTCCTATAGCATTAGATTATGATGCAGAACTGTGGACAGAAGCCATTCAAATACATCATACAATTCTTTCTCCTGCATTATTGGTTTACGCATGTGTTATAAAAGGCGAGGCAAGGGAAGAACATCTAGCCAAACAACGTTTGGGCAAAATAAACTGTATAGTAAATTTGCAGAAGCATTTAATTCAAATAAAATAAACACAAGACACCACATTTCTTGAAAAATGGGACAAGATTTTACTGGTGTTATGCAAAAAAAAAAAAAAAATTCTTCCAGTCTTACAATGCAGATTACAAACTTGATATATAATGGTAGGAAAAAAAAGCATACAACATAATTGCCATGCATATAAAAAAATTATAAAAGATAAGTCTAGATATACATTTTGCATATTCATGGATATTGCTCAAATTGTAGTATAATTAAAAATACTTAATGACATTTCTATAACTAGTGTCTCAATAAATGACTTTTCAAAAGGTGGAAAACATACATTAATAGAAAATATACACATGGTACTGCAAAGGAAAAAAGAGAAACTGAAGAAAATGCCCAGAGTGAATAATGGTGTGATTTATTTCTTCCTCAAAAACAATGCATCAGAAGTAGATGTAGGCAAGTCCTTCACTCCGCCTTTCATCAATTTATGTAAACAAGCTTCACAAACTTGTTTCCAATCAAATAGGAATCAGGGTCACAGAACGGAAGTGCTAGCCAGAAAGCCTGTTTCAGAGGCTAAACGTGCTTGTAACTTCAGCACTTATTTTTCCACTTCTCTGGATTCAACTGATGAAACGGACATCTAAAGTAATGATGGATGCAACCCTCAATTACAGTAGAAACTATGTGTTTACATTAGGAAGCGGGGTTTGCAGTTCACAGAAAGTAGGCAGTGTGCAATTTTAAGACTCATTCGCAAAGAGAAGACAAGCTAGGTAGGAGATGCCTTAACCACTTGAGGACCTAGGGCTTTCTACCCCTTAAGGACCGGCCACTTTTTTTTCCATTCAGACCACTGCAGCTTTCACGGTTTATTGCTCGCTCATACAACCTACCACCTAAATGAATTTTGGCTCCTTTTCTTGTCACTAATAAAGCTTTCTTTTGGTGCTATTTGATTGCTCCTGCGATTTTTACTTTTTATTATATTCATCAAAAAAAGACATGAATTTTGGCAAAAAAATGATTTTTTTAACTTTCTGTGCTGACATTTTTCAAATAAAGTAAAATTTCTGTATACATGCAGCGCGAAAAATGTGGACAAACATGTTTTTGATAAAAAAAACCCATTCAGTGTATATTTATTGGTTTGGGTAAAAGTTATAGCGTTTACAAACTATGGTGCAAAAAGTGAATTTTCCCATTTTCAAGCATCTCTGACTTTTCTGACCCCCTGTCATGTTTCATGAGGGGCTAGAATTCCAGGATAGTATAAATACCCCCCAAATGACCCCATTTTGGAAAGAAGACATCCCAAAGTATTCACTAAGAGGCATGGTGAGTTCATAGAAGATATTTTTTGTCACAAGTAAGCGGAAAATGACACTTTGTGAGGAAAAAAAAAAAAAAAAAAAAGTTTCCATTTCTTCTAACTTGCGACATAAAAAAATGAAATCTGCCACGGACTCACAATGCCCCTCTCTGAATACCTTGAAGGGTCTACTTTCCAAAATGGGGTCATTTGTGGGGTGTGTTTACTGTCCTGACATTTTGGGGGGTGCTAAATTGTAAGCACCCCTGTAAAGCCTAAAGGTGCTCATTGGACTTTGGACCCCTTAGCCAGTTAGGCTGCAAAAAAGTGCCACACATGTGGTATCGCCATACTCGGGAGAAGTAGTACAATGTGTTTTGGGGTGTATTTTTACACATACCCATGCTGGGTGGGAGAAATACCTCTGTAAATGGACAATTGTGTGTAAAAAAAAAAATCAAAAGATTGTCATTTACAGAGGTATTTCTCCCACCCAGCATGGGTATGTGTAAAAATACACCCCAAAACACATTATACTACTTCTCCCGAGTACGGCGATACCACATGTGTGGCACTTTTTTGCACCCTAACTGCACTAAGGGGCCCAAAGTCCAATGAGTACCTTTAGGATTTCACAGGTCATTTTTGTTTCAAGACTACTCCTCGCGGTTTAGGGCCCCTAAAATGCCAGGGCAGTATAGGAACCCCACTAATGACTCCATTTTAGAAGGAAGACACCCCAAGGTATTCCGTTAGGAGTATGGTGAGTTCATAGAAGTTTTTATTTTTTTGTCACAAGTTAGCGGAAATTGATTTTAATAGTTTTTTTCACAAAGTGTCATTTTCCGCTAACTTGTGACAAAAAATAAAATCTTCTATGAACTCACCATACTCCGTACGGAATACCTTTGGGTGTCTTCTTTCTAGAATGGGGTAATTTGTGGGGTTCCTATACTGCCCTGGCATTTTAGGGGCCCTAAACCGTGAGGAGTAGTCTTGAAACCAAATGTCGCAAAATGACCTGTAAAATCCTAAAGGTACTCATTGGACTTTGGGCCCCTTAGCGTACTTAGGGTGTAAAAAAGTGCCACACATGTGGTACCGCCGTACTCAGTAGAAGTAGTATAATGCGTTTTGGGGTGTATTTTTACACATACCCATGCTAAGTGGGAGAAATATCTCTGTATAGAAATTTCTCCCACCCAGCATGGGTATGTGTAAAAATACACCCCAAAACACATTATACTACTTTTCCTGAGTACGGCGGTACCACATGTGTGACACTTTTTTGCAGCCTAGGTGCGCTAAGGGGCCCAACGTCCTATTCACAGGTCATTTTGAGGCATTTGTTTTCTAGACTACTCCTCGCGGTTTAGGGCCCCTAAAATGCCAGGGCAGTATAGGAACCCCACAAGTGACCCTATTTTAGAAAGAAGACACCCCAAGGTATTCTGTTAGGTGTATGACGAGTTCATAGAAGATTTTATTTTTTTGTCAAAAGTTAGCGGAAAGTGACACTTTGTGGAAAAAAAACAATAAAAATCAATTTCTGCTAACTTTTGACAAAAAATAAAATCTTCTATGAACTCGTCATACACCTAACAGAATACCTTGGGGTGTCTTTTTTTCTAAAATGGGGACACTTGTGGGGTTCCTATACCGCCCTGGCATTTTACGGGCCCAAAACCGTGAGTAGTCTGGAAACCAAATGTCTCAAAATGACTGTTCAGGGGTATAAGCATCTGCAAATTTTGATGACAGGTGGTCTATGAGGGGGCGAATTTTGTGGAACCGGTCATAAGCAGGATGGCCTTTTAGATGACAGGTTGTATTGGGCCTGATCTGATGGATAGGAGTGCTAGGGGGGTGACAGGAGGTGATTGATGGGTGTCTCAGGGGGTGGTTAGAGGGGAAAATAGATGCAATCAATGCACTGGGGAGGTGATCGGAAGGGGGTCTGAGGGGGATCTGAGGGTTTGGCCGAGTGATCAGGAGCCCACACGGGGCAAATTAGGGCCTGATCTGATGGGTAGGTGTGCTAGGGGGTGACAGGAGGTGATTGATGGGTGTCTCAAGGTGTGATTAGAGGGGGGAATAGATGCAAGCAATGCACTGGCGAGGTGATCAGGGCTGGGGTCTGAGGGCATTCTGAGGGTGTGGGCGGGTGATTGAGTGCCCTAGGGGCAGATAGGGGTCTAATCTGATAGGTAGCAGTGACAGGGGGTGATTGATGGGTAATTAGTGGGTGTTTAGGGTAGAGAACAGATGTAAACACTGCACTTGGGAGGTGATCGGACGTCGGATCTGCGAGCGATCTATTGGTGTGGGTGGGTGATCAGATTGCCCGCAAGGGGCAGGTTAGGGGCTGATTGATGGGTGGCAGTGACAGCGGGTGATTGATGGGTGGCAGTGACAGGGGGTGATTGATGGGTGATTGATAGGTGATTGACAGGTAATCAGTGGGTTATTACAGGGGAGAACAGATGTAAATATTGCACTGGCGAATTGATAAGGGGGGGGGGTCTGAGGGTAATCTGAGCGTGTAGGCGGGTGATTGGGTGCCCGCAAGGGGCAGATTAGGGTCTGATCTGATGGGTAACAGTGACAGGTGGTGATTGATGGGTGATTAGTGGGTGTTTAGAGGAGAGTAAACGCTGCGCTTGGGTGGTGATCTGATGTCGGATCTGCGGGCGATCTATTGGTGTGGGTAATTGCCCGCAAGGGGCAGTTTAGGGGCTGATTGTTGGGTGGCAGTGACAGGGGGTGATTGATGGGTGATAGGTGATTGACAGGTGATCAGTGGGTTATTACAGGGAAGGATAGATGTAAATAATGCCCTGGCGAATTGATAAGGGGGGGGTCTGAGGGTAATCTGAGCGTGTAGGCGGGTGATTGGGTGCCCGCAAGGGGCAGATTAGGGTCTGATCTGATAGGTAACAGTGATAGGGGGTGATTGATGGGTAATTAGTGGGTGTTTAGAGAAGATAACAGATGTAAACAATACATTTGGGAGGTAATCTGACGGCGGGTTTGCGGGCGATCTAATGGTGTGGGTGGGTGATCAGATTGCCCGCAAGGGGCAGGTTAGGGGCTGATTGATGGGTGGCAGTGACAGGGGGTGATTGATGGGTGATAGGTGATTGACAGGTGATCAGTGGGTTATTACAGGGAAGAACAGATGTAATGAATGCACTGGTGAATTGATAAGGGGGGGTCTGAGGGCAATCTGAGCGTGTGGGCGGGTGATTGGGTGCCCGCAAGGGGCAGATTAGGGTCTGATCTGATAGGTAAAAGTGACAGGTGGTGATAGGGGGTGATTGATGGGTAATTAGTGTGTGTTTAGAGGAGAGAATAGATGTAAACAATGGATTTGGGAGGTGATCTGATGTCGGATCTGCGGGCGATCTATTGGTGTGGGGGGGTGATCAGATTGCCCGCAAGGGGAAGGTTAGGGGCTGATTGATGGGTGGCAGTGACAGGGGGTGATTGATGGGTGATTGACAGGTGATCAGGGGGGATAGATGCATACAGTGCATGGGGGGGGGGGGTCTGGGGAGAATCTGGGGGGTGGGGGGTGATCAGGAGGGAGCAGGGGGCAGGGGGGGGGGGGTATAAAAAAAAATAGCGTTGACAGATAGTGACAGGGAGTGATTGATGGGTGATTAGGGGGGTGATTGGGTGCAAACAGGGGTCTGGGGGGTGGGCAGGGGGGGTCTGATGGGTGCTGTGGGCGATCTGGGGTGGGGGGGGAGAAAATCAGTGTGCTTGGTGCAGACTAGGGTGGCTGCAGCCTGCCCTGGTGGTCCCTCGGACACTGGGACCACCACGGCAGGAGGCAGCCTGTATAATACACTTTGTAAACATTACAAAGTGTATTATACACTTTGTATGCGGCGATCGTCGGGTTAACATCCCGCCGGCGCTTCCGTATGGCCGGCGGGATGTTGCGGCGAGTGAGCGGCGACAGGCGGAGGATCGCGTCACGGATGACGCGATCGCTCCGCCCATGCCCAAACAAGGACCGCCGCCATTTGTCAATACGGCGGTCCTTGCAGCGTCTGCTTCCCGGCCGCCATTTGTCTATACGGCGGTCGGGAAGTAGTTAAAGTGTCCCTATTCCGGAGGAGAGGAAAAAAAAAAAAAAAAAAAAAAAAAAGAAGACTGAAGCCCATGGTGGGCTAGATAACCTCCTCCCAAATCTCCCGATACTGCTCGTTGTCCTTGGGGTCCCTACAGTTCCTCTAAATATTTAACGGGATCCTGGAGTTGAATACTCAGAAGTTCCCCTAAGCAGCACCACTCAATTTAGATCTGTGCAGGCACAGGTTCCAAACCACACATGCAAAGTAAAAGTAAGTGCTCTAAAGATCATGCTGACCCTAAACATTTAAAACTTGCAGTATCTCAATGGAAAAAAAAAAACATTGCAAAGAAAACATTGTGAGGCCTGGAACCCACTAGAGCTTTTTTTTTTCAGCTTTTAGGGAGCGCTTTCAATCGCTAGCAATTTCCCTAAACGCTCTGCCAATGTAAATAGATGGGACAGATTCCACTAGAGCAATTGCAATTAAGAAAATCGCTATCACATGACATGTAGCTTTTTGGGAGAGTTTCCATTCTAATGAATTGTATAGGAGCAGGAAAATCGCTCCCAAAATGCCATCACAAATCGCTAGCGATTGTGATAGCGCTTTTGAATGGGTTCCAGGCCTGAAGGAGGACTAGTTCTGCAGGGCAATTTCTTTTATAGAGAGCCGCACCTGCAGATAATACCTACATAAAGTAAATCCATTAACTGATTACTAGACTTGGCAGCTTCCATGCCAGGGTTTAATTGAGCGTTAAAGGTTTGATCTCTTCAAAATGGACACTCCATTTCCTAGTATCAAACACACACTCAGGCCTCTTGCACACTGCCAACGATTCCGATTCCGCTTTTTAATCTGTTTTTACATCCGATTCCGATTTGCAGTGTGCAGGGAGCAAACTGCAAATCGGAATCGGATGTAAAAACTGATTAAAAAGCGGAATCTGAATCGCTTGCAGTGTGCAAGAGGCCTAAAAACAACTTGCTTTTCATATCTGCAACCCTGAGGCTCAAACATTCTAGTCTAATACTGTATATATCCAGGTCTTCCATCATGATGTAGCCATTACAGTGGTGCTCTCATTAATTATCTAAAGTTAGGGAATATATATATATATTGCTATGCAACATGCACGTTATTCAGAAATTGTGATCCATTACAAGGTAGAAATGTGAGCATGCCCATACAATTGTAGGTGTAGCGAGATCACACTATGCACATTATCCTTCATAGCGTGTAAGGACATCCTAACTCTTACCACCTCTTTACAGCCTAAGAAAAAATAAACAACCCAGTGAAATCCAATGGTTGCAAAAGCAAAGCTCATTATGGCAAGCAGGGAGGTAGGGAACATTTGGATTTGTACACACCATCCCATAGCAAGAGGTAGAGGCGTTTTTTAAAGGAACATGGGTCAATAGATTTCCTATCATCAGCTGAGAAGAGAGAAATCAGTAAAGCAACATTTAAGAGACTTATGCTAGGTACACACCATACAATTTTCTGTTAGATTTTCGCTTAGATTTACCTGCCAGATAGCTTTTTTTCATGTTGTAGGTACATCTAACAGAAGAATCTAACAGAAAATTGTATGGTGTGTACTTAGCATTAGGGCCTATTTCCACTACAAGCAGATTGGATGCAGAAAGACTGACTCCATTTTGAACTGGTGCTTCTCTACCTTAAACTAAAAAGCAACTTATGAATCAGTTAGCTGCTTGCATCAAACATTCAACATGACAGAAATACTTCGGTGTTTATTGCTTTCTGAACACCGAACTGAAACACAATGAAGTTAGCCTTTAGGTTAGTCATGTTATATAAGAAAAGGGAAAAAAAAAAAAAAAAAAAAAAAGAATAGTGCTGTTGCTAATGTCTCACAGCAAACCTGAGTTTCTGCCACATGAGTAAGGCCAGAAACCCACTAGGAGTGATTTCTAATCGCTAGCGATTTGAAAAAGCTCTTGCTAATGCAATGCTATAGGGGATTTTTATAAAATCAAATTGCTCAAGTGGGATCACACCCATAGCATTACATTAGCAAGAGTTTTCAAATTGCAAACCATAAAAATCGCTCCTAGTGGGTTTCTGGCCTAAATGTGTGCATGCATTTTCAAACAGATACAGAGAATAGTATTTTTATTCTTAGGTAAGCATGTTTGTTTTAGGAGCATTACATGTTCAAAGTTACAAAGTTATCAAGAATAAAATACTAAAAAGTAAATCTGTCTATCCACCTTTCTTATTGTGTTACCCTCCTCCTCACGGAGTCTTGCCAACCAAACCAAAAAGATTATACTATGTTTGGGAGGCAACATAAGCACACAGAATGTGGCCCAATTATTGATTACTGAGCAAAATCACTAAAAGAAAGTTCTGATGAGCACAGCCGTTCTGAACCACATAACAGTGAAGAATCGCCTTTCCGGCATCACTGCAAGTGAAGTAAAAGCTGCCAGATGATTGTTCTCTCTACCAAAGTCTTCTTATGTCACTGTTTGGCTTGGGGCACATTCTTGTTACATAGCGGTTTAAAGCTATAACTACTAGTCTCTCAAACAGATTATCCTAAAAGTGATCTTTTTATTAGTACAAGCAAGTCATTTAACATATAAAACATTACACTTAGGAGTGCACAATCTGAAGCCAGATCACTAGATAACTACTTCATATTTTTATCAATAAGAAATTCACATTTTTTTATACTTCATAAAATATGTATGAATGTATACAGTATTACACTGCTGGATGTGTGCCTATAATGCTGTCACAGTTTGAGTTTTATTTATTCACATTGAGAATATTAGGAAAGTGTACACGTCATCTGCTACCAGAGCATGCTGAAAGGTTCTTAGGCCGACCCTCTAGGTACGCTGAAGCTGTGACCCAAATTGGTAACGCACGTCTGAATACAAAAAAAACAAACAAAAAACAAACACCATAAAGATTGTCAATGAGATGCAAATTATAATTCCACCTTGCATGCAGCTTGGCATTGGGTCAGTCAAAT
Organism: Hyperolius riggenbachi; assembly: GCF_040937935.1. Taxonomy (NCBI): domain Eukaryota; kingdom Metazoa; phylum Chordata; class Amphibia; order Anura; family Hyperoliidae; genus Hyperolius; species Hyperolius riggenbachi. The sequence continues at coordinate 294,295,746 of NC_090646.1, read as the reverse complement.
GCACAATTTGTATGCAAACCAGAATGGATAGCATTTCATTAATCATCTGTAGTATAGAATTTTTTGAATCACTCATTGGTGATTTTCACCACTACAATCCAGAGACCAAATATTCCTTGCATCGTTTGTACTTAAGTCTTCCGCAGCTGAAAAAAAAATTTAAGACCTATACGTCAGCAGGAAAGGTCATGGCCACAGTTTTATGGTACAAGAAAAGGATTAATACCGGCTATCTTCAGTAGGGCCAAACTCTTACTGCAGAATACTACTCTTTGTGCTGGATAATAGAGGAGTTAAAAGAAAAATGGTGAGGGAAGTTTCAAAAAAAGTTTTCCCAGGATAATACTCCGCTCACAAGGCTGGCAAAATGGATGTTTTGAAGAATTGCAGGGTTAAAGAGAACCTGTACTGAGTAAAAATATTTAAAATAAACACATAAGGTAACTTCAAATGAAAATTACAGAGTTACCTTGTCATCAGTTCCTCTCAGAAGCTCACCATTTTCTTCTGACAATAATCCCTTCCAGTTCTGACAATATTTTGTCAGATCTGAAATGTATCAGTTGCTGTCAGTAAAATATCAGTTGCTGTCAGTTATAGCTGAGAGGAAAACGGATGTACCAGGCAATGTCCATGTTTCCCTATGGCTCAAGTGGGCGATGTTACAGTTTAACTGTGTGCTGACCAGAAAGCTGTTATGGGTAATGGCTATTTTCAAAATGGAGGACGGAAAATTCCCTTGATCATAGTGAACAAATAGGACGCAGGACAGGAGAAAGACACTGAGGAGTAGACTACATGGAAGGTAAGTATGACTTGTGTATGCCTATTTTGAATTTTATTTTCAGTACAGGTTTTCTTTAAATACATCTGTTCTGGCGTCCTTCCTATGTCACTACAGCCTATTTGATGGTGTGAGTAGTGCAGTTTTCCGCTCCCTGGAGATCTTAGACTTATTTATGTGCTTGCATGCGTTCCCTAGAATGGTAGTGACTCGGCATGAAATGTTTGCTTGCTTGCTGACTGGTATAGGTCAGTATGGCTGCGACTGCACTGGAGGAAGTAGCATCACCTGTGACCGAAAGACATCAGGACAGGTGAGCACTTAACACCGCAACCCCCCATCATTCTTCCTTCAACAGAGCTCTGTGAACTTTAACGTACTCTAAGAACTTATTGGGAGGGTTAAAATAAATTGAGAAATGATTTGCCATGTGAGTAGAGCTTCAAGGTGAATATATGGATTGGCATTGTACTGTAGGCTTCCCGGCTTTAAACCATTCAATTCTTGGTCAGACCCAGAACTTTTCAGCACCTCCTCCTAAATCCAGTGTGTGGGGAAAAAACAAACAAACAAACAAAAAAAAAACCCTACTCTGGCAATGCTATTCATGCACCATTTTAATTTTGCGATCAAACTAATCAGGCAGTGAATGAGGTTTCCTGTGATACCACAGACCACTGGTGGTGCTCATGGCTATAAGAACTCATGGAAAAAGCATGACATCAGTTATTAGGGGAGAGGTCCTGACTTGTTGCCCATGATCATGTCCTAAAACAGAAATTAGTTTCATCAGCTAAAATTTTGCTGTAATTAATCCCATGCTTTCTAATGCTGGGAATACACGGTCGATCCATCGACCCCAGCCGCGTCCCCGCTCGGATCGATTCCCGCTCGTCCCCGCCGGCACTTCCTTATCAGCGCTCGATTCCCTGCCATTGTCTGCCAGCGAGGATCGAGCGGGGCGTCGAGCTGCTTGATCAGGCCAGCTGAATATTATCGGCTGGCCGGATCAGCTGGTCGATACACGGTACAGAAACGTACCGTGTATCCCCAGCATAAGTTCTCAACATAACACTCCAACCTGGGCAGTTGGGATATTCATATCTAGCAGTGTGTAGCTTCAAGCATAAATTGTAAAATGCAGGCAAACAAGCAATGCATGTTATGAATATTGTGTTAATATGAATGGCATGCCAGTGGAATTCACATCGCTTCTAAACATCTGGGCTTAAATCAAACCGTTTTAGAATAATTGTAATTTTTCAGTTTGTATAAAGTATTAAAATTGTGGTCCCAGACTTGGCCTATATGCAAAACCCTAAACTATCCTCACCACAATTTAGTCTATGGATAACCAACTGGTCAACCAGACTTATTGCGACTCTTAAGCTACGTACACACATACGTAAATGATTGTTCGTTGTGAACGACGAACAAACTTTTAATTGACGAAAGAACGACCTAAGTAAAGTTAGCTTTTAAAGGTGTGTAACGATCTGATCGTTAGAACGAATGTTACATCACATAAAGCAACTATTGCGCTTGCGCATAAAAATGAAAAGTTCCATGCAGAAATAGCGAAATGCGCATGTCAAGCCTAGTACGAATGACCGTTTCCAACGATGTACTACTTTTGCAAACGATAGTCGTTGGAAAAAATCCGCCAAGCTAGATCGTTCGTTTTTAACAATCTAGCTCGTCCGTCCTTAGACTTAATGGTCGTTGGCTGCCTTTTTTTTAAATGATCGTCATTTGAAATGATCGGGGGAACGATCGTTTCAAACGACTATAGTCTTATGTGTGTACGCACCTTTAGTCTTGCCATAGAAATAAAAAAATCCGCCAAGGGTTACTTCTGTTGTAACCATGTCATCTGTGAAACCTATTAAAAAGGGCATTTCTAAATCTTATGCTAGGTACACACCATACAATTTTCTGTTAAATAGATGGTTTGATAGATAATTTCCGTCATGTTCGATTTTATTTTTGATAGTTTTTCTGGTTGATTTCTCATAGAAGTGAATGGAAATCAATTCGGAAATCTATTGGATGGAAAATCAAACAGAAAATTGTATGGTGTGTACCCAGCATAACTCTGCAACAGTAATCTGCTAAAAAACCACCAATGCTTCAGCCCTTCAGTCCCATTGTCTATCCAAAAAATGCATATGTGAATTATCCCTTCTCTCTGATGGCAACGCCTAAGATAGTTGAACGGGTACAAATCTAGTTGCTACAAACATGCAGTTTTAGATTCAGATATTACTGGCTGCTCTGTAGTAAGGTATTTGTTAGTATAAAAGCATCTAAAAGCAAACCTGTTGACGTGTGTGAGGAGCTTCCAATGGAAGCTGTTATTCAACACGTTGAATGGCAGCTTCCATTGTTGTGAATAAGGAAATTGGCAACTTCCCTCAAAACCTCAGACAAGTGGTATGTTTCATGGTACAATCCCTTTAAAAAAGACAACTGAAGCAAGAGGGATATGGATGCTGTCATATTTATTTCCTTTTAAGCAATGCTTAGCAAACCTGCTGATCCTTTGCCTCCAATTCCTTTACCCACAGACCCTGAACAAGCAAGCAGCAGATCAGGTGTTTGACAATGTCAGATCTGACAAGATTAGCAACATGCTTGTTTTAGGTGTTTGATTCACACACTACTGCAGCCAAATAGATCAGCAGGGCTGCCCAAGCAACTGATATTGTTTAACCTCCTTGGCGGTTCAATTTTTCCGCCAAGGAGGCTGCATTACACTTTTTGTAATTTTTTGTTTGTTTCATGTAGCTACCCGAGTGGTAGCTACATGAAACACCACTAGAGGGCGCATGTGTCCCTCTAGTTCGATCGCCGCCGGCAACGACAGCAAACAGGAGATTGCCTATAGAACGCGATCTCCTGTTTGGCTTCTCCTGTCGCCATGGCTACGATCGGCTTCATGGACGCACCAGATCCAGCCCTTTGCGCTGCCCGGGAGTGATTGGTCCAAGCTCCGCAGGGCTCTAGCGGGGGCCCTCTTCTGCCACTGCGTGCGGCCGATCGCCGCCGCCGATCAAGTTGTACGCGTGGCTAGCAAACTGCTAGCTGCGCGTACAGCACTTTACAGAATTTAAATCGCCCCACCAGGGGCTGAGATCCTCCGCGGCGGCTTACCCCGTGTCCAGCACGGGGTTACCGCTAAGGAGGTTAAAAAGGAAACATGGCAACCTCCATATTCGTCTCACTCCAGTTGTCTTTTAAATAAAACAAAGCCTATAAGCATTTTATATGTCAGCTTATTTGCTACATTTGTACAATATCAACTCAACTGCTGTTTAATTAAATAAAAGTGTTTATTGCAGCTTTTGTAAATGAAATTTAACAGTATTTAGGGATTGTTTGTATTACACAATATTTTAGAGAAAAGCTTATTTGGTTATGAATTTTTTTCCTCATCAAAAAAATAAAAAAAATAATAATTTGGTACAAAGATTAACAAAAAAAAAAAGAAACTTCTCCAAGGTCACAAACCTAGGATAATCCTGAAAAAATAAAGCTGTGCAGATTCTAGTCTCCAGCAGGATCAATGTCTAGAGCAGGGGTCTCAAACTCAATTTACCTGGGGGCCGCAGGAGGCAAAGTCAGGATGAGGCTGGGCCGCATAAGGAATTTCACAATCGCGGCGCATCGCCGCCTCTGCCCGCCCCTCTCACTCTTCACTTCACAGAGAGGGGCGGGGAGAGGCGGCGATTGACGTCAGGAGGGGCAGAGCTGCAGCTGAAAGCTCTGCCCCTTCCAGGAAATGCTGGCGGATTGCCCCCTGGGAGATTTGGGGGCTCTGCAGCCCTTGTTTAGTGGCGGGGATGCGGCGGATTACTTGGGAGCACTGAAGCGAACTATAAGCAAGCTTTTGCTGGCGAGGGCCACAAAATATTGTATCGAGGGCCGCAAATGGCCCGCGAGTTTGAGACCCCTGGTCTAGAGATTTCCCAACAAGCTAGTCAATATTCTGCTGGTGTTTGAGAAATCTACAGGCAGAGGCTAAAGAATGAAGGCTTTGCAGGCCCAAGCTTTATTAATAAAATGTTAGAAAAGTGAATTGCAAAGATAACATGCAACAACATGCGCAAAACTGTTCAACAAAGGCCTTCAAAGTACCATTCCAATTCCTTTTCTTAGAAAGGTTCAGAAATCTACTCCTATAAATAAGCCAGAAGAACGCACCATTTCTGGAATCAGTAAGATAACTAGCAATGAACACTTTTAAAACAAAGTCTGAAGAAAAATGTTGCAATTTTTTTTTCACCATCTTCTACTTCAAGCTACAGGAGTTCAGGCAGTGACTGTAGCCATGCCACCACATACCCCATAGTCTGGGAGCGGGGGCTTTTTACCTGCCATTTAGTTTAAGCAGTATGAGGAGAGGTGAAACAGCATTCTCGTGGCAAAACAAGGGCTTTACACCACCCAAATCCTGGGGCACACATCCATGACTTTCAAAGCCATGGATTTTGCTGCCTGGGGAGGCAGAGCTTAGCGCTGTAGCTCTGCCTCTACTAAAGTCAATCTGCACGCGGATCTCCACCTCTCTCAGTGAAGGAAGACTGAGAGGGGCGAGGAGAGGCGACAATCAGCTCCAGTGCAAAGCTCTGCCTCTTTCAGGAAGTGCTGCCCGCATTTTGCCCCAGGGATTTGAGGGTTATAAAGCCCTCATTTTGGCGCAGGAATGCGGAGTCTCCTCATACTGCTTAAACTAAATAGCAAGTAAAAAGCAAGAATTATTTCGCTTCAGACTCTTTAAAGCCACAGACCCAAAACAATCATGCAGGTCAGTAGGGATGGTAAGTGAGATGCAAATAGACTATGTAGGATTTAGTATTCAAACTTTGTATGTAAAGTTATGCAGCTTGAAAATGGACCAAATTCCACCTTGGAAGTATTTGCATACAAAATTTGAATAATCTTGAATCAAGTCGGAATTATTTGCATCTCACTGACCATCCCTACAGGTCAGGTGTTCTGACTAAAATGATCACACTAGCTGCAAGTTTTTTTTCAGTGGGCGAATTATGGCTACTAAAAAAAAGGCAAGAACACCTATGTACCTAGCATTGACTAAAAGGAGTTGATATGGCTACCTCCACATCCTACTAGAGGCCACGTTAGACTCAAGTGGGGGTGTGGCTGCTCCAAAGAAAAGGCTCATGTATGATAAAGATGGGTAGACCATAAAGGCAATGGTTGCAAATTCAGTCTAACTTTCTGTACAAGGAAGTGGAAAGTGTTTGCCCTTGTAGATATATTTTTTTCAAAATTATGACTGCGGAATATTTAGTGTTACGGCATACAATGCTTTCTTGCATTTAGTTGACACTGTTTCATAAGTGACATAGGTTCACTTTAAGGAGTATACAGACATTTGACCATCAAAACAATAGTTACTTTGATTAGTCTAATATCTGTACAAGGATACTTAGCCACATGAGCACACGGTCACAAGGGTGCCAGTGCAAACATCATAGGAAAGTTTCACATATGACAAGTCTAGTATGAATGTTATTTTCACTTTTAGTGCTCCCTTGCCACAATATAACAAGTCCCAGTTAACAAAATGGCTACGTCTGGGATGATGCCCAAATGTTACTCCCTTAACTTCACTTAAATGTTTACAAGGGTCTTCAAAATGCATCTATACTTGACAGACGCCTGAAATACCCTGTCTCCTTCACTACTTGAAATTCCAGTACGGTTTCAGATTTTTATGGTTTATGTATACCTTACTGTGGAGATTTCCTGACTTCTAGTCCTTCAGCCCAAGCAAGTGGTTGGTAGCACTGAAATCAAAATTGTTCAAGAGGACAGTTTTTGTTTCCATATTCTTTTTCATTTAGCTTATGTACTAGGGGAATGGGAGGGGAAGAGAAAAAAAAGAATCTCTAAATAGCAAAAACAACCAGAGGTTTTTACCTGGCCTAAAATGGCCACTAAATACTATTTTTAAACTGGTGCATTAAACTGTAACAGTTTAAGTGAGAGGCCATCTCAAACTTCAATAAACAAACACTTCAACGGTTTAACCAATGTAAAAACATTAACATCTGATTATATAGGGTGGCACCTGAAACACCAGCACAGATGCCTGTCACCAGCATAATTATACAGGCAGATGCCAGTTCTCCTGGAGCCCTTCTTACTCTATCCCCGCGGCGTCCCCCCTCTCTGGCTTTGTGCCACCTGCATTTGCTGCTGCATAAGAGGGTTACTCATACGGCAGCAAATGCAGGTGACACAGGCTTCAATAAAACGGGGGGGTTAAAGAGACAAACAGCAGGGATAGAGTAAGAGGCGCACAGGGACGGTCGGCATCTGCCTGAATACTTGTGCTTATGACAGGCAGCTGGGCCAATACACCACCTTGTATATGTGTTTGGTCATCTGCAAGCGATATGCCTCCTTTCTTGGATAGATTTGAAAGTGCCTTAGCTGTTAAGCAATGGAAGGCAATGAATATAGGGATAAATACCTTTGCCCATGTTCCAGAACGAAAGAAAACAAACAAACAAACAAACAAACAAAACTTTTGAGCTTGTTAAATTTCTATTTTAGTGGCACAGAGAGCCACAAGAATTTTCTTAAAACAAGTGCCCTATTTCCTGTAGCCATGTGTTAAAACCTTTCTACCTCCTCCATATTGAAAAAAATGAAACAGTGTTATCCATGACCTGGGAGGTAGCGTTTATAAAACCAGAAAATAAAAACATTTGAAAACATGCCTGGCAGTAGGTTGCTGTTTACATGAGTTCTAACTAAACAACACCTTATTGAGAGGAAAATAAGAACCTGCTTAAAGATATAAAAATAGATTTCCGTGGCACTGGCAGTAAATCAAAGAACAATGCAGAGTAATCACATCACAGAACAACTTGTCGATTTGGTGCGGGGATCACCCTAGAAAAAAAAAAAAAAAAACAGGAAAAAAAAAAAGCAATTTAGGCAAGAACAAAATACTCTACATGCTCAACTTAAATTGTAGTAATACTACTTGTGCAATTGGTTTCTCATGGAAGACGCCATTTTTAGTTTTTTCTTCGAACATCCAGATTTACAAATATTTCTAGCTCTGAGTCTCATGAAATTAAAGAGAACCCAAGGCGTCACAAAGTTAAAGAAAAAAAACTTAACGGACAACTGTAGTAAGAGGTATATAGAGGCTGCCATATTTATTCTCCCTTAAGCAATACCTGTTGCCTGGCAGCCCTGCTGATCTATTTGGCTGCAGTAGTGTCTGAACACCACCAGAAACAAGCATGCAGCTAATCCTGTCAGATCTGACAATGTCAGAAACACCTGATCTGCTGCATGCTTGTTCAGGGTCTATGGTTAAAACTATTAGAGGCAGAGGATCAGCAGGACAGCCAGGCAACTGGTATTGCATAAAAGGAAAAAAAAAAACATGATAGCCTCCCTACAGTTGTCCTTTAACCTGTTAAGGACCGTAGGCTTACACCCCCCTAGTGACCAGGCTTTTTTTTTTTTTACAAATTAGGCCACTGCAACTTTAAGGGCTCGCTGCAGGGCTGTACAACTCAACACACAAGTGACCCCCCCCCCTTTCTGTTGGTGAGGTCTGATCACTGCCGCCATTTTGTATTATAGATTTTTTTAAAAAAAATTAATATACCCATTTTCTCCCCCCCCCAGCCAATGACCATGATCGGCTGTCAGCAGATCGCTTCTCTGCCTCCCAGGGGGACAGCCGTGTCACGCGGCTGTCCCCAGTACACAGCTGCCATAGATCGCAGGCTGATGACAGAGCAAAGCTCAGTTTATCCAAGCAGGGATGTGCGCGCATCGGTGTGCATGATCCCCCTGCAATCTACGCCCCCAGGACTTCACATCAATTGGTGTTGAGCGGTCCTGGGGCTGCCGCTGTGTTCACGCCAATTGGCCTGTAGCGGTCAGCTAGGGGTTAAAGAGGCACTTAACCTCCTTGCCGGTTATCCCGAGCTCAGCTCGGGGTAACCTGCGCAGGAGGATATCTCAGGCCCCGCTGGGCCGATTTGCATAATTTTTTTTTTGTTACAAGCAGATAGCACTTTGCTAGCTGCTTGTAACTTCCGATCGCCGCCGCTCGCCGCCGATCCGCCGCGCCGAGTCGCTCCCCCCCGCCCCAGAGCCCTGCGCTGCCTGGCCAATCAGTGCCAGGCAGCGTTGAGGGGCGGATCGGGATTCCCTATGACGTCCCGACGTCCATGACGTCGGTGACGTCATCCCGCCCCGTCGCCATGGCGACCGGGGAAGCCCTGCAGGAAATCCCGTTCTCAACGGGATTCCCTGCATACTCTGATCGCCGAAGGCGATCGGAGTGGGTGGGGGGATGCCGCCGCTTAGCGGCTATCATGTAGCGAGCCCTTGGCTCGCTACATGATTTAAAAAAAAAAAAAAATTAAAAAAATGTGCGGCGCTGCCTCCTTGCCGGATTTTTTAGACCGGCAAGGAGGTTAAGTGAGGAAAAAAAATTGAGTTTTACTCACCTGGGGCTTACCTCAGCCCCCTGCAGCTGATCGGTGCCCACGACGAGTCGCTCTGATGCTCCGGGTCCCGCCGGCGGCCACTTCCGGTTTCGCCGTCAGGACCCGTCAGGCTGGGGAACGCGGCTCATGCTACGCGTTCCCAGCCAAAATAGCACCCCTATGCGGCCATATGTCCGCATACGGGTGCCTATGCGGGCATATGGCCGCATAGGGGTGGCTATTTTGGCTGGGAACGCGTAGCATGAGCCGCGTTCCCCAGCCTGACGGGTCCTGACGGCGAAACCGGAAGTGGCCGCCGGCGGGACCCGGAGCATCAGAGCGACTCGTCGTGGGCACCGATCAGCTGCAGGGGGCTGAGGTAAGCCCCAGGTGAGTAAAACTCAATTTTTTTTCCTCACTTAAGGTTCACTTTAAGGAGAGGCAAGCCTCTGGATCCATGAGAGGCTTTCCACATTGTCTTCCGCTCCCCCACAACTTGCCGGAACCGGCCTTAATATCCAAGTCACACTCCTCTTCGTGAATGAGCGACTCCTGCTAACAGCGCAGATGCAGCTGTAATTGAGCAGGCACAGTGCGGCCACGCGCGTGCCCGATGAGGAGTGGGGCCCCGAGGTTCCTAAACGGGGGAGAGATACATAAAAGAGGAACTTTGCCTAGTGTATTTTTTATAATTTTTTTTGTGTGCATTTTGGCAAAACATTGCCACAGTATGTGTATTTTTAGGGAAACACTGTGCATTGTGTATTTTTTGGGGAACATAGCAACATTACATATAATTTTTGGTGAAATGCTGCCGCATTGTGTATTTGCTGGTGAAACTGCCGAATTATGTGTATTTTATGGGAAACACTGCATCATGTGTATTTTATAAGAAACGTTGTGCAATATGTATGTTTGGTGGAAATGCTGCCGCATTATGTGTATTTTGGGGGATATGGTGTACATCATTTATATTTTAGGGCAAACGCTACTGCATTATGTGTGTTTTGGGGAACTGCCACATTATGTGTCTTGCTATCTGAGGGGGTATGCCTGCTGTCCCTGGGCCTGTGTTTGATGCCAAAGAGGTCTGGCTGCTGCCATTTGCTGTTTGTGGAAGAGGACCTTTCATCACAACTCAAGGTAGCCGTTTGGTTACTCTGATTTTTAAATTAGAGAAAAAAAAAGTGGTTTCAAAAACTTGTGTTACTCAGCTATATATGTTTTTCTTACACGAATAAGCCCAATACAGTACTTAAAGAGAAACTCCGACCAAGAATTGAACTTTATCCCAATCAGTAGCTGATACCCACTTTTACATGAAAAATATAATGATTTTCACAAACAGACCATCAGGGGGCGCTGTATGACTGATTTTGTGCTGAAACCCCTCCCACAAGAGGCTCTGGTACCGTACGGTACTCTGGGCAAACTGCCACAATGTAACAATGACACACACAGGAAATGGCTGTTTATAGCTGACTGTTAAAGCCAGAACAGCTACATAATCTGCCCACAGTAACAATGTCACCATGTAATACATGTCAGAATGTGAATCTGGGAGAGGAAAGATTTTACAATGAGCAAACTCTGACTAAATCATGTATACATAATTATTGTAAAAATTAAGCACCTTTTTATATTAAATTATTTTCACTGGAGTTCCTCTTTAAGCAGGTTAGTACATGGAATTGTGAGTTATATCAAAATATTCTTTTTCGAAAAATGTTTTGGTATAAATGCACGGTGTACTGACCAACATGACACCTTTTTTATTACGCATATACGTGGAAGACAAATATGTAGCCGAGAGTGGATATTTTTTTTTCACCTTAAAGCGGATCAGAGATGAAAAACTAACTATAACAAGTAACTTGTCTATATATCTTATCTAAAGTTTAGATAGTTTACACAGCAAATCTAGTTGCAAACAGCTTCAACAGTTTATGATAATTTATTCCTGTGATACAATGAGAGCGGCCATGTTCTGTTTGTCACAGTACACACAGGCAAAATGCTCTGCATCTCCAGCCCTCAGCCTGTGAAAACTTCACTCCCCTCATCCCTCTGAAATCTCTGGCTAGTAACCTCCTCCTGCCCAGACTGAGCTCCCAATAAGCCCCTGCTACTAAGGCTTAGAGTGCCAAGGCACTCTGGAGAAGCTGTGGGCAAGGCTTGTTTAGTTTGTAGGGAATAAAAGGATTAAATCCCCCCCCCCCTCCCCCCAAAAAAAAACGTTTCTGGTTTGAGGAATGCTCTATAAACTATATGAAAGTAATAAAATTAATTTAATGAGTTAAAGTTTATCTCGGATCCACTTTAACCTGCTGTTCACTCACTGTCTGAAGGGGTCTGCCTGCTGCCCGAAGAAGTCTGACTGCTGTAATTTGCAGTTTGTGGGGCACTTTGGCTGCGTTTTAGGAGAACACTCTGGTCCACCGTTTTTGCATTACCCTGTTACATTAGTTAGCTCTGCCCACATCCCGTCATGGCCACACCTATTTTTGTTGCCACGGGCACTTCACGTGTCGCACCTCTATTCTGGCCCGGCCCCTATAGAACCCCATGTGGCCCAATTTAAAAAGTTTGCCCACCCCTGAGCTAGCATCAAAGAAGTTATAGAATTGCACTAACAGAGGAATGAACATCTGGACATAGCTAAGCGTTACACTCACATGCAATTCAATACATTTTGAAAAAAATGTTGTCTAGCACACTGAACAGGCAAACTATACATTCATAAAGTCTACCTTCAGTCAAAGAAATTTATCACAACAGGTATAAATCTGGCGAAATAAAGTTAATAGCCCATTATGAATAGTTTTCACACGTATACAGTTTTGTCTCAAGAACGGTTACACAACATAACATGGGGTCCTTCACAGTGAGTGGTTAAAATCTGGAACATCTTACCTCAGAAAGTAGTTATGACAAACTCTATATCTGCATTTAAAGAGGGCTTGGATGCTTTCCTTGCATTGAAGGGCATCCAAGACTACAATTTTTAGTTCCCAGAAGAGTCGATCCAAGGATTTATCTGACTGCCATTTGAATGGTTGGACTTGATGAACGAATGTATTTTTTCAACCAAACTAACAATGTAACTATGTAACATGTGGCAACCCTTCAAATGCAACAATGCTTTATTAAATTTCATCAAGATTCAACAATTAAAGCAGACCTAAACTCCCCTCATCTCTAAAAGATAAGCAACAGCATAACAACATTTAAAGAAAAATATTTATTTAACCACTTAAGCCTAACTGGTTGAAAATTTTCGTCCAGTTAGGCTGCGCGCACTCCTGCGGGTCGCGCGCGCGCTCCCCCCCCCCCCCCCCGTGCGCGCCCCCGCTGCTGGCCGCTAGCCCACCGATCAGTGAAAGGGATTATAAATCCCTTTAGCTGATCGGACCCCCCCCCCCCCGGAGAAAAGCCGACAGCGTCTCCAGACGCTGCGGCTTTTCTGAGCTCTGGTCTCCTTTCTTCTGCCTGGGAGCGAAATCGATCGCTCCCAGGACTTTGATTGTGGCCATCTTGTGGCCAAATAGCTAACTACACCAAAAACACTTAACACCTGAATAAAATACATTGACAAACATTTACAATTCCCTGTTTACTCCCCACACCAAAAATTACCCACATACAAGTTTAAATTAAAAAAAAAAAAAAATTACAATAAATTAAAAAAAAAAAAAAAAAAAAAAAAAGGAACCTAAGGGTCTGAACTTTTTAAATATGCATGTCAAAGGAGTATATCAATATGATTTAACAAATTATGGGCTTCTAAATAGTGATGGACGCAAATTGAAAAAATGCACCTTCATTTGCAAATAAAATATTGTCGCCATACATTGTGATAGGGACATAATTTTAACGGTGTAATACCTGGGGCATATGGGCAAATACAATACGTGAGTTTTAATTATGGAGGCATGTATTTTAAAACTATAATGGCTGAAAACTGAGAAATAATGAATTTTTTCCGTTTTTTCTTATTCTTCCTGTTAAAATGCATTTACAGTAAAGTGGCTCTTAGCAAAATGTACCCCCCAAAGAAAGCCTAATTGGTGGCGGAAAAAACAAGATATAGATCAATTCATTGTGATGAGTAGTGATAAAGTTATTGGCAAATGAATGGGAGGTGAAAGTTGCTCAGATGTAAAAAAAATGTCAACCCTGTGGGCTTAAAGCGGAATATAACCCTGCATTTCAACTTTGCTCTAAAACATTATTTACAGTATATTATATGCAACCAGCATTTTTTTTTTACTAGACCAGCATTGGAAGGGTTACGCAGGGCTTTAAAGTTCCTTTAGATTTCTGCAGACGCATCCGAAGCTGAAAGAGATACATTTTGTTTACATCAATGTATCTAAGTGTTGAATGTGACTCATCTCTCTCACTGAGAAGGAGCTTGGAGGACTGCCAAAGAGTGTGTAAACATTTCTCAATAGTTACATTTCACTAAATAGAGTGCATCTATCTGAACTTCTGCATATCTCTCCATGGAACTTTAAACCTCTGTGTTTAACCCTTCCAATGCTGGTGTAGTTAAAAAAAAATGCTTTTTGCATATAATATGCTGTAAATAATATTTTAGAGAAAAGTTGAAATGCAGGGTTATATTCCGCTTTAAGTGGTTAACTTTTTTTTTTTTTTTTTTTAACAGCTAATAGAAATCCTGCAATAAATCTGCAGTTTGTCTACTTCCTGGTTTCATGGAAACAGTCATAGTGTCAACATCAACTTGTGCTTAGTCACAGATAAGGGGAAATTAGACTAAACTCTCTAAATAGATACAGCGTGCACAGGTTTTCCTTCTGTCCTGTGCAAGAGTGCAGGTCCACTTTAAAACCACCATATTGTATTCAGTGACAGCATTTACCATATTTTCCGCCGTATAGAACGCTCCAGAATATAAGACGCACCTAGGTTTAGTGGGCACAAACCTGATATAGAGACAATACATACATCTCTGAGATATAGATATATATATATATATATATATACACATATATTGATAGATAGATATATCTATCTATATCTACACACACACACACACACACTTCTCAAAAAATTAGCATATTGTGATAAAGTTCATTATTTTCTGTAATGTACTGATAAACATTAGACTTTCATATATTTTAGATTCAAATACACACAACTGAAGTAGTTCAAGCCTTTTATTGTTTTAATATTGATGATTTTGGCATACAGCTCATGAAAACCCAAATTTCCTATCTCAAAAAATTAGCATATTTCATCCGACCAATAAAAGAAAAGTGTTTTTAAAACAAAAAGTCAACCTTCAAATAATTATGTTCAGTTCTGCACTCAATACTTGGTCGGGAATCCTTTTGCAGAAATGACTGCTTCAGTGCGGCGTGGCATGGAGGCAATCAGCCTGTGGCACTGCTCAGGTGTTATGGAGGCCCAGGATGCTTCGATAGCGGCCTTAAGCTCATCTAGAGTGTTGGGTCTTGCGTCTCTCAACTTTCTCTTCACAATATCCCACAGATTCTCTATGGGGTTCAGGTCAGGAGAGTTGGCAGGCCAATTGAGCACAGTAATCCCATGGTTAGTAAACCATTTACCAGTGGTTTTGGCACTGTGAACAGGTGCCAGGTCGTGCTGAAAAATGAAATCTTCATCTCCATAAAGCTTTTCAGCAGATGGAAGCATGAACCCACTTTTGAACCAGAAAAAGCGGCAGAAGCGCCTGACCTGGGTTACAGAGAAGCAGCACTGGACTATTGCTCAGTGGTCCAAAGTACTTTTTTCGGATGAAAACAACTTTTACATGTCATTCAGAAATCAAGGTGCCAGAGTCTGGAGGAAGACTGGGGAGAGGGAAATGCCAAAATGCCTGAAGTCCAGTGTCAAGTATCCACACTCAGTGATGGTCTGGGGTGCTATGTCAGCTGCTGGTGTTGGTCCACTGTGTTTTATCAAGGGCAGGGTCAATGCAGCTAGCTATCAGGAGATTTTGGAGCACTTCATGCTTCCATCTGCTGAAAAGCTTTATGGAGATGAAGATTTCATTTTTCAGCACGACCTGGCACCTGCTCACAGTGCCAAAACCACTGGTAAATGGTTTACTGACCATGGTATTACTGTTCTCAATTGGCCTGCCAACTCTCCTGACCTGAACCCCATAGAGAATCTGTGGGATATTGTGAAGAGAAAGTTGAGAGACGCAAGACCCAACACTCTGGATGAGCTTAAGGCCGCTATCGAAGCATCCTGGGCCTCCATAACACCTGGACAGTGCCACAGGCTGATTGCCTCCTGAAGCAGTCATTTCTGCAAAAGGATTCCCAACTAAAGGCTAGTACACACTAGCAATTTTGATGGATCAATCATTGGTCAATTTTACCACCTCCATGTAGTATGAGGGCCAAACAGATTTTCAATTCTATGCAGATTATATAGGTAAATGGTCATACTACATGGAGGTGGTAAAATTGACCAATGATTGATCCATCAAAATTGCTAGTGTGTACTAGGCATAAGTATTGAGTGCATAACTGAACATCATTATTTGAAGGTTGACTTTTTTTGTTTTAAAAACACTTTTCTTTTATTGATCGGATGAAATATGCTATTTTTTTGAGATAGGAATTTTGTGTTTTCATGAGCTGTATGCCAAAATCATCAATATTAAAACAATAAAAGGCTTGAACTACTTCAGTGGTGTGTATTTGAATCTAAAATATATGAAAGTCTAATGTTTATCAGTACATTACAGAAAATAAAGAACTGTATCACAATATGCTAATTTTTTGAGAAGATCCTGTATATATACACACACACACACACACACACACACACTAAACCTGGTACGTCCATATTCCAGGAGCGTCTTGTACAGGTTGTCTCTCAAATGGTATCCTGTGCCCTTCATGTCTGTCCCATGTCTGCCACATGCGTCCTCCAGTCTCCCCCAGCATGCCTGTGTGCGTCCTCTGTCTCTCCATGTGTCCTCCACCATGTCTCCCGCATGTCTGCGCTGTGCGTACGGCTCCCCGTCGGCATGTTGTCTAGACCCCCTGGGTGTTTAGCGGCAGCTGCTTATCTCCCCCATCATTCCCGCAGGGACTGCAGAACTGTCTTCTGTGTGCGGCTTCCTCTAGTGCCTGGGCTTCTAATGACACGTCATTAGCAAGCGTTCGGAAGTCAGGGAATCCCTGCCTTTGCCATATAAGACGCAGGGACTTTTTCTCCCTATTTTTGGTGAGAAAAAGTATCGTATATGGCGAAAAATACGCCGCTGTGTGGTTTCCGAGCAGTGAGAGGGCTTGGAACCCCGCGGCCCTCCGGTTCTATGGGGGCATTGGGGAGCCTCCCCGTGGCGCTCCTGGATAGTGCTAATGTAGCATGAACTAATCCCAGCAGGGCAACCGCTTTGCGGTGTTAGTTTTAGACCCTGCATATTTTGGCATGCCAAAGCAAATGCACATTTGCATGAGCAATGTCTCGTGATTAGCCAATTAGGCCAAATTTGCAAAGCCAGATTTGTCAGGTTTTAACTTGGCGTTTGATGCACACATAAAATTCTTTGATGTAGTGAAAAATACGGTAGTTCTTGAGGCGTGACTCACTACCCACAGAACTAGTGGGTCATACCCTAGGGTTTGGAATTCAGCATCCTAAGCCCAATCTCCCTTAGCGCACACACTGTTCCCGTGCACCTTATGCTGTTCCATTTTGGGTGGCACTAGTCTTTTGGCACTTTATTGTATGATATAAGTATTGAATGCACTTTATTGTATTTATATTTTCATTTGCACTTATTGTTCCTCATTGCACTTTTTCAGATAAGTGATTTTGTAAGTTTAACTGTATACAATTTCTCATTGCACGGTCAACCCAGGTTCAGGATCAAGGAGGTTCATTTCTGAACCTACTTATATACTAAATATATATTGAACCTATTCATCTAATTATTAAATGGGAAGGAGATAAATATGTTGGTTTTATATGGTTTTAACTTTTCAATCTTGATAGAAGTGAATAAAGCATTGTTATAACTTTAACAGGTGGTGTTTTTTTTTTTGTTTTTTTTTTAAACCTGAATACTTCTAGTCTTGTGGCTCAGCACGTTGTATATGCTAATCAAGTGCTGCAGCACCTTTCCCCAGTTAACCCTTCAAAACTTACTTGCTGATGAAACAGATCTTCCTCTCCATATTCAGCTTCTTCATCCTCCTCCTCCTCCTCTTCTACTGTAGTCCGGGCAGACCTTGACACAGTCCTTACTGCCACTTCCTGTTAGAATTAAAAGAGAAATTATAGTCCAGGATCCTTCAGACACAAAAAGAAAAATAGTAGGAAGTCTAGTAAAGGTCCTCAACTTCCAAAAGGACCCTGCAGGGGTTCCCTGGTATTTGAGAGAGAGAGAGAGAGAGAGAGAGAGAGAGAGAGAGAGAGAGAGAGAGAGAGAGAGAGAGAGAGAGAGAGAGAGAGAGAGAGAGAGAGAGAGAGAGAGAGAGAGAGAGAGAGAGAGAGAGAGAGAAGGTGGAGCATTTTACCTACTTAAAGCGGATCCGAGATGAAAAACTAACTACCGTATATACTCGCAAGCAAGTTGAATTTTGGACTCACAAAAAGTGGGTCAAAAGTTGGGGGGTCGGCTTGCTTGCGAGTGATGTGCCTGAGGGTCGTCCCCCCCGCGGCCGCTGCTATTACCTTAGCTTTGCGGTTTCCTATTCCCCTGTCCTGCTTTTAAACAGCAGCTTGCCCCACGGTGGCTGCTGCGTGATGACGGAGGAAGTCCAGAGAGAGGTTCCCATAGTAACCAGGAAGCCGCTCTCTGCGACTTCCTCTGTCATCATGCAGCAGCCGCCGTGGGGCTGCTGTGAATTAAGAGCAGGACAGGGGAATAGGAAGCCGCGGAGCTAAGGTAATAGCAGCGGCTGCGGGGCGGGGGGAGGTCGCGCTAAACTCGCTATCCTGGGCACGATACCAGCTATCCTGGGCACGATACCAGCTATCCTGGGCACGATACCAGCTATCCTGGGCACGATACCAGCTATCCTGGGCACGATACCAGCTATCCTGGGCACGATACTAGCTATCCTGGGCACGATACTAGCTATCCTGGGCACGATACTAGCTATCCTGGGCACGATACCAGCTATCCTGGGCACGATACCAGCTATCCTGGGCACGATACCAGCTATCCTGGGCACGATACTAGCTATCCTGGGCACTTTACTAACTATACTGAGGCACTACCTTCCCATACTGGGCACTATACTAGCTATACTGGGACACACTGGTGGGGGTGGGTGGGTCATGCGGCCAGCATTTCCTACCGCCGGCTTATATGAGGGTCAATCATTTTTTTGTCGGCTTATATGCGTGTCGGCTTGCTTGCGAGTATATACGGTATAACAAGTAACTTTAATAGAATATAATTGATTATTCCTGTGATACAATGACAGCAGCCATGTTTGTAAACATTACACAGAGGCAGGCTTACCTGCATCTTGAGCAAAAAAAACCTAATTCCCCCCCCCCCCCCCCCCCCCTTTCCTCCTCTGAAATCTCTGGCTAGTAATACCTCCCCCTCCTCCTGCCCAGACTGAGCTCCCATGAGCCCTTGCTACTGTCTGAAAATACCTTGGCTCTCTGAAAACCTGTGGGCGTGGCTTCTTTAGTTTATAGGGAATTAGAGTATTAAAACAAAAACAAAAAAGTATTTGGCTCGAGGAATGCCCTATAAACAATAGGAAAGGAACACAATTATGCAATGAGTAACAGTTCATCCTAGGTCCACTTTAACATTGTTGTATCCTTTCCACTCAAATTGCACATTCCAGAGTTAAAACTTCTTTACTCATTTACCAGTGGCACAATGGTCATGTGACTGGTGTCACATGACCATCATGCTGCAATAATGAAGGAGTATGTGAGAATTCAGGAATTAAAATTACAGACAGCAGTTAAATAGGGTATGTGGCAGTATAATACAACACACAATAATAAGTAGCATGCACTCTCCTACAAACCTCTTGCTAAACAATATTAATAAAAAGAGTCCTTTGAATGTTGTCTAAAATAACAGATAGGGTTCTGGTTTAAACCACAATGTATGTTTGTCAATAAGTAGTATGCAGTAAAGCAGGGGTGTCGAACTCAATCACATAAGGGGGGGGCAAAATCTGAAACACGGTCTTAGCCATAGGCCACATTTTGTCTCCGGTGAACACCCTAAATGTTTTACTGTAAAAAGATTGCCCTTCCTGCACATACTGCAAAAAGCAAAGAGGTCATGCTTTTAAGTATTTCTACACCCTGGGGAGTATTATTCTTGTTCCAGGGGCATAGATACTAGTCTCTGGCTTTCCGTGTGCAGCATGTCCGCACTAATCCCCGTGACCTACAGCTGCAGGGCAGATTGGTGAATGGGAGCATGTTCCAATTCACCAGCAGAGGTTATGAAAAAAAAAAAAAAAAAAGTTTTGCTTTTGTTTTGCCTGAATCAACTGATTCAGCTGCCATCTAGTGGACGAATATAATAGTGCACCAAACAATTATATTTCACAGAAATAAAGCTAACCCTTTTGAGCCCCCATAATTAAAACCTGTGTAAAAAAAAATTGTCAAAGTGACGGAATTTAAAAGAGAATACACAAATTGTTATGTTAGAGACTCAGCTTGTTATATATGTATGCCATAAAGATATGATACGGTTATTTGCAAATAGAGGCTTGTAATCATGGATTGGGTACAGTGGAAATAAAGGTGTATTTTTTGCTTTTCAAATAAAATATTGTTGACATACATTGGACATTTAAATGTTGTGATTACCGGGACAAAGGGGCAAATAAAATGTGTGGGTTTTATGTACAGTCACACATTTTATTTTAAAACTATAATGGCTGAACACAGAGAAATAATGCTTGGAAGCATATACAATAAAATATAAAAAGAAATCCTAATTGATGCTGAAAAAACCCCCCAATGCATTGATAAGTAGTGAAAAGTTATTGGCGAAAGAATGGGAGCACCTCCCACTCTGAAATGCGAAAATTGCTGTGGTCCAACCCCTTAGAGGTGAAGTGGTTAAATGAATGCCATAAATGTGTGCAAAGAGTAGACCTATATGACGAATCACATGGCGAGGGTGCTTGTATTTAGAGAAATAAAAACTACTACTACAAAAAAAAAAAAAAAAAAAGTATGTCCACTGTCACTGAAGTATACTTTCACTCTACCAGAAAATTAAAAAAAGAAAAAATTGTATACATATGCGCAAGCCATATAATTACGTGCGTGTACAAACCTCTGCAGTGCCTGCCATATAAATAAAAATGTTAAAGGTTGCCTGTACAATCACTATTATACAGCATGGCTTAAATTCCTTTCTTTTACTGCTTACAATCAAGTAGATTTGAAGCTCTGGAGAGCCACATAAAATGGTGTTAGGGGCTGGATTCGTCCGGGGCCTTGTGATTGACACCTGTGCAGTATATCTTGGTTTTAAGTACAGCACTAAATACCTTTATTCACATGCACAAATATGACAAGAAAGTTGTGTGTACTTTTTGGACTATAAGACTCACTTTTTCTACCCCAAAAGTGTGAGAAAAAGTAATTGCGTCTTATAGTCCAAATGTAGGGAGTTCCTGACTGAATGCCTGCCAATACGAACCTCAAACCCGCCGCAGTGTCAGCACTCCCTGTACTGTGCCCATGCAGAGGAGGAACTATTGGAGGACACAAAGGGGCATAGAGGAAGACAAGGAGGAAAGAGGCGCACACAAGGGAGACACAAGAGGTACAAGGGGGCATAATCCACAAGACGCCCCTTCACCCTGGATGCACCAGGTTTAGTATAGATTTTTTTGCCCTGGTTTTTGTCCTCTAAACCTAGGTGCATCTTATGGCCAGGAGCGTCTTCTAGTCTGAAAAATATGGTACCTCCTGTATGACAACCATTTCATCTTGCCTAGGAAGTCCTCTGACAGAAGCTGTAAGAAATGGGTCTTTTGATTTTTTTTGTTTTGTATTTTTTAAATTATGTGAAAAAACATCCACATAAAATAATCTTTAAAAATGATAAATCTGTGGCTGTTACATAGCATATGATCATTAACATTTGACTTTCACTTGTTGAACATTTCCTTAACATCCATTTATATTTATCAACAGTTAACTATCTAGCCCAGGGGTCCCCAAACGTTTTGGATCGAGGGCCGGGTCAACATACTTCAGACTGCTGGGGGGCCGGAGTATACATAAAATGATGTAGAGGTCTTTGCGGGCCAGACAGTGAAGCATACCCAGGTGACCACCTGCAGTCCAATTGGACAGCAGTGTCACCTGATGTGGAATCTGATTGGAAACCAGAGAATTACTGCTTTCTGGCTTCCATGTGGATGGGTGGTTCCAGCACTGCTATTCTATATGCGGACCACCAATATTTAAAGATGTAGCTGACCGCATCTATGATACATTTTGTGTGGGAGGGCCGGTAAAAAAGCCTCAGGGGGCCACATTCGGCCCGCGGGCCTTAGTTTGAGGACCACTGATCTAGCCTATAGAAAAGCTAATACTATCTAGCCTATGGAAAGAGGATTGCAAATGAAACCTGATGTTTCTTGGCAAAAAGACAACATAGCGAGTCCCCAACTTACGAACAATCTACTGAGTCACCTTGTGGACTCTTGTGCCACCTTCCACCCCAGTCCTGTGCTCGGTACCTACAAACAGGGGTGCCTCTAGCCATTTCGCCACTCCCAACGAGAAAATCTGTGGCGCACCCCATTAAAATAATCGTAATTCAGCAACGTTTCACTAGAAAACAATAATCGTAATGTAGCAATCTTTCACCAGAAAATAATCATAATGCAGCAATGTTTTACCGGAAAATAATCGTAATGCAGCAATGTTTTACCGGAAAATAATCGTAATGCAGCAATGTTTCACTAGAAAATAGTAATGCGTCAATCTTTCACCAGAAAAATCGCAATGCAGCAATGTTTCAACAGAAAATAATCGTAGTGTGGGCAGCGTTTTACCAGAAAATCGTAATGCAGCAACGCTTCACTAGAAAATAATCCTAATGTGTCAATCTTTCACTAGAAAATAATAGTCTTGGGGGTAGTGTTTGCACCTGTAAAAAACAAAACAAAAAAACAAGCATTTACTCACCTGCAGAAGTCCTCTCCCGCCGCACAGCTTTCCCGGCTCTGGTGTTAAAGTCCGGCGCTGACAGGCAGAGAGCAAGGCTACGGGAAGATGGCGCCCGAAGCCCTGTACTGGAGACAGTCTCCAGAGCAGGGTTTCGGATGACATCTTCCCGTAGCCCTGCTCTGAATCCGCAGGCTGAGGTGAGCTGCGAGGAGTGAACTTGCGTGGCATCTAACAGACGCTGCGGCCAGTTCACCATCTGTGAGGGTCGGCACGGTCCCCCCGCACAGGGCAGCGCCACCCCCACCGCACGGCGTCCCAGGCGACAGTTTGCTTCGGCCTGGTGGACGAGACGCCCCTGCCTGCAAGCTACTCACCACAGAGAAAATTGCTGCAAATGAGAATGTCACTGTTCGTACACGCATTACTCAGTGTTGCCCGTGACTCGTGTCTATACAAGTAGGTTAAAAAAACAAACCTACTGTCCCATAATTGTTAACCGGGGACTACCTGTATAGATTGTGAAATGAAAGGAGCTTATATAGAAAATAGGTTACTAGACCAGATTCAAATAG